>NW_005358520.1:572835-574860 GCF_000412655.1 Myotis brandtii | reverse complement strand
AGGAGAGAACCCCTGCCCCTGCCCTGCCCCCTGCCCTGCTCCCCGGGTCCGGAGGCGGGGCCTGCGCTGGGAGCTGGGGAGGTGCACCGAGCTTGGTTCTCTCCCCGGGAAGCCCTGTTCACAGCGACATTTAAAATGACTATGGACAAGCGGATAGTGACTGCGAATAGCAGGTGCACCGGGGCGTGGAGGCCCGGACGCTGCTACAGGCTGTGCCTCCCGGTCCGGGATGCTGTCCGAGGGCCCAGGTGTGGGTCCCCGCCAAGGCCGGTGTTTCTGTCCCTTAGTTAGGGCTCCACACACGGGGCCTGAGGGTTTTGCCGTTGGTTTGGGGGTGTTTGTGCCTGGTCCCCCAGAGAATGAATACTTTCCCTGCACTTACTTTCCCGATGTTCTCCCAATAGTTAGCAGGTGCTGCCCTCGCAGCGGCCTAGAAACAAGGAGTAGAAGGGAGACTTCTGACCCTGACTCAGCCCTGCATTTCAGAGGGAGCAGCCCCCCTGGGGGCAGCGGGGGTGACAGAGGGACCTGCAGAGACGTCTAAGGGGGAGTTCAGTGAGGGTCCCGGTGGGAGCTGCGGGCCTGGAGGGCTGGCCGCCTCTGAGCCCTTCTCCCAGGCGCTGGTTCCCGGGGGGCCCTTGGCCTTCCTCCCCGCGGACAGTGATGCTGGTGCCTGCTCACTGGGCCGCCCCTGTCTTCTCCTCCCCTGGAGGCCTGGGCTTCATGCCTCACAGCAGCCAGGCTCTGGCTTCTCTCTCTGTGTTTCGCGTTCATTTTCTTGGCACCCATGTGTTCCTTGAAGGCAGCGGGCATGCCTTTCCCTTCTCTTGTGCCACCCCCTCCCCTCTCCTTCCTCCCCCCCTCCCCCCACTCCCCCATGGGGCAGCGCAGGCGCCTGCACCTGGAGTGGCTGGAGCAGCGGTGCCCTGTGTCCTGCAGACCAGCCACCCACGCTGGGTGGACTCCAGGCGGCCACGCGCTCGGTCACACGGTCACAGGAGCGCATCCAGGCCTCCAGCATCGGCGGCCCAGAAGCTCCCGATGCGCCTCACCTGGCGGTGCGGCAGGCCCCCCACAGGCCCGGGAGCTGGTTGGGGATGGTGACCCTGCCGCCTGCTTTTAGGTCGCCTTTGCAATTTGGAGGTTAGTTAATAGCATCGCTCATCTCAGTGCCCCTGCCCCGCCCACCGCCAGGCAGCCCTTCACCCAGAGGAGAGAATTGGGGAGCGCGAGACACGGGACTGGAGTTAAGGAGCCGGGGCTGGGCTCTCCGCCTCCCAGTTCAAGTGCCGGTCCTCCCATCCCTCACACTAGTAGCAGACGGGTTTTCTTACTTTTTAAACTAATGTCCCTCATTTTTTCTTTTTTAGAAAAATATCTTTATTGATTTCAGAGAGAAAGGGAGAGGGAAGGAGGGAGAGAGAGATGGAAACATCAGTGGTGAGAGACATTGACCGCTGCCTCCTGCACGCCCCACACTGGGACCCTGGCCGGGATCCCGTGACCTCCTGGTGCATAGGTGGGTGCTCAGCACAGCCACGCCGCGGGGTGGACTGTTTTCTAGGTAATCAAGCTGCCGGGGTCTGCAGATGTGTCCCCTGAACAAGGTAGGGGGGGGGGCCTAAACAGTAGGACGCCCTGCACAGCCTTCTAAGGCGGTTCCTCACCTGGGTCCCACCTGGTCAGTGGCCCCTCCCAGGACGGGGGAGGGGGTGGTGGTGGTGGGGGCGGGGAGCAGAGCGCACGGGGACCTGCGCGTTTCATCTTTGCCCAGAAGAGGGTTAGGATGGGTCCCTTGCGCGGTCCAGGTGGGCAAGTCCCCTGACTTCCCGGGCGCCGGGGAGGCTGCATTTCCTCCCGAGTCTTCCCGGCTCGTAGGGACCACGTTCAGGGGTGTGTGGGCGCGGGGGCGGGGGGGTGTGAAGCCTCCCTCCCCCTCACGGGCTTTCCTAGAAGAAAAGGAGGAGAGAGGGGCGTGTGTGTCTGTGCTGAGCGGCGTGTGCGCTGGAACCTCAGGGGAGGGAC
>NW_005358520.1:556779-572167 GCF_000412655.1 Myotis brandtii | reverse complement strand
GCCCCCCCCCCCACACTGGGATCTGGCATCGCCTGCGCACCCAGCGGCTCCCTTCCCTCCCGGGGCCGAGGGGACTTTCCTGCAGGGTGGCCTCCCCCACTTTCCTGCAGGGCGGTCTCCCCCACTTTCCTGCAGGGGCGTCTCCCCGGCCCCCCCTCTCCTGGGACAGGGGGCTGCCTGCTGGGGCGGTGGCAGGGACCAGCTGCCTTGTCACCTTATTTATCAGGAGTGTTTGTAGCGACAGCCTTCTTTCCATGAAGTTTTCTCTGCTCCTTCCCTTCTATTTAAGACAAGTCCCGCCTGATCACTGCCAGCTCACTGCCTTCCCGTGCAGTTTGCCTGGTGGTGGTGGTGGTGGTGGTGGTGGTGGTGAGGGGTTGGGGGGGTGTATGGGGGTGAAAGCAGCCGCAATAGGATGCAGGCCATGTTTAAACTGGTTCCGGGACGATCCAATCCTCACCCTGGGGCTGATGCCCCAAGTGCACACATGGGCGCTGATAAAGGGCATGGAGATTTCCTAACTATTTGGCATCAAACTCGAACTTGTAAAATGCAGCGCTTTCAGTCAACTTCTCTGGGACGGTCTTTCCATAGAGTTTTGTAGATGCATCCGAATACCTGCTTCTGTGTATTTTCGCTCTAACGATGTTCATAAGATCAATCCAAAGACCACAAGTTCTAAAATACATGCAAAGAGTAAAAATAAAAATCCGGATGGCCACCGAGCAGTCTGTCTGCAGCCCCATAGAGGGGGCACTTCCTAGGGCCCTGGAACTTTTCTGTTACTTTTTATGTTTTAAAAACCAGGCAGTTTAGAAAAGCTAGAAACTGTTGAGCTGCTTCGTAATTGTGTGAAAAGCAGGCACCAGGCACCGTGTGGAAGGGCGGGGAAGAGAACTAACAGGAAGTAGAAGTCGGGAAAGGGGAGGAAAAATAGAGAATGTTACAATAGAAATAGAAATGCTAATCTTCAGAGGAACACTTCACTCCCCACTCCCCGCCCCCGCTCAACAGCCAACTTTAACTTAAAACTGAGTTCAAGCAGCTTTCCTTGTTAATGTATTTTACAGTAAATAACTATATAGTATAGAAATACTTGACCATGTGAGTGAGCTAAAGGAATGTTTCATAAGGTATGCGGGCTGGTCATATGTGCAAAGATTTTCCAAGGAGCTGTAATTATTCTGTAGGCGTTTTGGGAAAATGAGTAGAGTTTAATTTTTCTCACTATTCATTCACATAAATGTTAAAAATGTGATGCCTGGTGCAAAAATATCTCCAAATCCATACCAACCCCTCCCCTTTCATAATAACCAAACAGCCCAGAAACTGGAATTAAAAACATGAGATTTTACAGAAAAAGAGTAATTGCTTGCATGCATGTTTTAAAAAATAAATTCCTCTGTTGTATTGCTCAACCTAAGAGAATACAGTGATACATTTCAATAGCAAAAGAAAGTAGTAGCGGCCCTAATTTAGGAAAAAATAGAAACAAATTTCAGAATCCAGAGCTACATAGCTTGTATTTACTGATCATAGATATTTGGGTTCAGTGATGTTATGTGGATACTTGTCACTGTATTTCCCGAGCAGGCTTGTCAGGAGCTGAGTGACAGTGTCAGAACGGAAGCCCCATGTGACTTTCAGTGTGAGGAAGAGTACACTTAGGTAGATGCTTTAAACTAAAGAAATACCTAAGGATGCATGTAAAACAAGGACATTTTCCAGCTTTAGCCACAACTCAGTCATGTGATATGACACTGCCTCTGTGTACAATAGGCCCCTTTGGGAATGGAGAGGCCTGTTACCACATGTAAGTACATATTTACAGCTTGCTTTTTCCCTTTTAGGACTTGAAGGTTTATTTTCCCTTTGCTCCACTGTGGCCATTCACCGGAAATGGGCATCATAAGCTTCGCGCTTGCCTGATAGAAATACTTCTGAGTGATGAGATTAGCGGAAGTAAATACAGTTGCAGGCTTTTAAGGCCAAAATCATTACTACTTCTCACTGCATTTTAAGAACTAAATTGACTTTTTAAATTTGTAAGAACGGAAAGTAGAAAGTCTGAGAGTGGGACTAACTTTAGCTGAAACTATTAAGTAATATAAATCAGAGTTAAGATGACAAAAGGAGCTTTTCCTGAGTTTTTGTGTATTTCTGTTTGTGGTGGGGGGTGTTTTAAAAGGTTCCCCATTTGTTCTTTTGTAGGAGAAAATACTAGTGTATTTATAGTGATTTTTATATTCCTAAATAAAGATGTAACAACTAATGAGCTACATACATTCTTATTATTAGAAGTGGATAGCGTTCATCTTGGCAAATAATCTTTGCTGTCAGTCACTGATGTCAGCAATGAGGAGCGATGGGGAGCAGGGGAGGTGCAGAAACGCACCGTCTTGTTTCCGGGGACGGTAAACGCCAGCCAGGGCTTCCAGAGGCCAGATGGGGACCATGAGCCAGGAAAGCAAGCGTGTGTTTGTTCAGCCACTGGGTGGTGGTCTGTGCAGAACTAAAGACGTGGGCCCACGTGAAGGCATTTGAAAGTAACATTCCCAGAAAGCATTGCGGAAGCCAAGTATCTGACCACCAGATCCAGCTCAGGGACCACGCATTTGCCATCTCCTTGCTTCTCCCTCCCCTGATATCCCGGGCCCAGGCCACCTTCTGATTTCTAAGAGATGAGAGGCTCACAGTCCTTTCTGTGGTGTGGTCTCCTGCATTTCCGTTCTGCATGTCTGCCATTTATTTCATCGTTAAAAAATAAATATGAAGAAGCGGATGTTTAACACTCAGCAGTACTTGGGTGGGATCATTTTGAAGGAGGTAGAGAACTCCTTACCATTGAAGCAGATACTTTGGATCATAGAATACATATGAACTTTTCTTTTAAAAATATTTTTATTGATTTCAGAGAGGATGGGGAGAGGGTGAGAGATAGAAACATTAATGATGAGAGAGAATCATTGATCGTGCAGGAGGCAACCCAGGTATGGGCCCTGACTGGGAATCGAACCGTGACCTCCTGGTTCCTAGGTCGACGTTCAACCACTGAGCCACACCAGCCAGCCATAAAAACTTTTCTTTGACAGTGGATAATTTAGGTTCAGCTGTATAGAGCAGAATGCAGGAGTTTAAACAACAAACATGGTGTGTTTTTCTTTAAGTTAAAAGAAGCTTAGGTTCAGTTGTATAGAGCAGAACACAGGAGTTTAAACAACAAACATGGTGTGTTTTTCTTTAAGTTAAAAGAAGCTTTTAGTCAGGTAGTGAAAGGCTCTACGAAGACCCCAGAGATTCAGTCTCACAGGTCTCCACTCTCATCCCCAGGGTACACCCTATGCTGTGGTCCATGGCTGCTGCAGCTCCAGCCATTACATTTACTTCCCAGCATCTCTCTAGAGCAGTGGTTCTCAACCTTCCTAATGCCGCGACCCTTTAATACAGTTCCTCCTTGTGGTGACCCCCAATTTCATTGTTACAAATTGAACATAATGAAAGCATAGTGATTAATCACAAAAACAATAGGTAATTATATATGTGTTTTCCAATGGTCTTAGGCGACCCCTGTGAAAGGGTCATTCGACCCCCAAAGGGGTCGTGACCCACAGGTTGAGAACCGCTGCTCTAGAGGCTGGGAGACAAAGGCTGTGATCTCTTCATTTTTAACGGAGATTATTAAATCTTCATACCATTTCAACTTACTTGTAGTTGGCCACAATTTAGTCGTAAGGTTGCACAAACCTCCGAGGGCAGCTGGGAGATGTAGTCTTTTAGCTGGTGACACTGGCAGTGTGCTCTTACTAAATAGAGTTACCTATGTTATAAAGGATGTAAAAGGGAGAAGAGTGATTAGGAGGCAGCCATAGTCTCTAGACCACAATGAGCATAAGTGTTAGCCGAGTTCAGTGGGATAGACAGATCTGGTTTTAATTGCATATAATTGAGTGGCCAGACCTTCCCTGCTTATTGTTCAGACTATGAAGCCAAGAACACTGAATGGCACTGAAATATTAGGTAACAATTCTTTGTTTCCTTATTAACTTGCGATACATTTAGAAGTACTTACATAACTTTTATTCAAGCCAAAGTGAGGCTTTATTTTGATAAGTATTTTTCCAAGAGAGATGAGAGAGAGGATGATCTATGCTTGTTGACAAACACGATGTATATTTTGACGATGACTCTTTAGGTTAATGGGAAGCAACACGCAGATCAGTATTGAGCCGGCTGCATGAAGAGTCACCAGAAGAGCTCGTCGCTAACGTAGAGGCCAGCCTCCCTCCTTTCCGAGTGTCCTGAGGGAGTAGGTTCCGATGGGCTCTGGGAGGCTCTCTGGGTGCCCCTGGCTGATGCTGGTGAGGCCTCTGTGTTAACTCTCTGCCTCACATGCTTTCGATCTTGATGTGGACCAGTTGGCTTCTTGCTCCAAGGCCACACACTGACTTTGGTGATAACTTGCTATTCCCACCATCCCTTTCACTAAGAGACCTCGTTAAAGCTTGCCAACAAACCACTGCAAATTCACCATCATTTCTGGAAAAATAGCTCAAGGCCCAAGTCGTCCTCTGGGGGAGAGATGAATCATTCTTTGCAAAGCACACAAGTTACTCAAACTTATTTCTGGTTGAAGATGTAGTTTTCATTTTCACTGTTTTGCCACTTTTACTTCTTTTTGTTCACATTTTTAGCACTGTCACTGCGGGTATGAGATTCATATAAGCATTCTAGAAGGCACATATTGCAGGTGTGAGGTAAAGCAGAGAGAGAAAGCTTTGTTTTGAGGATCTGGGGTTTAGAAGATTGGAGTCATGTTAATCCATGGCCACAGAATTCAGTCTTTTTTTAATCCAACAGTTTGCTCCTACTTGAGGGGTAATTCATACATCATCACTCATTCTTATATGACATTCATAAAATGTTTAAAAATAGATCAGTCATTTTTTGACCTAGTGATTTTTGCTCTTAGATTACAACCTTGAAAAGTTTTGATTTACATATGAGAGTTATAGTAATGGTAAGGGAAAAAGACTAAAATTGTTCAAATTAATTGACCTATTACATGAATTTGGGCAAATTGCACAAGATTATATAAGACACTGAAATTGTTAGGAAGATATTGACAATTCAGTTTTCCTCTAATTTCTTTCCATGCAAATTTCATCTGATTTTCATGTTAGACTGTTGAGCTGTTATGTTCAGTATTTAAAAGAGTATCTACTCTTGACACTTGTGTGGGGAGTAGTATGTCCTATGGAAAATTTTGCCTTAAAGGTATGACCATGTTAGTGGCCTCAGTGTTTTTCTTTTATTCTTAAAGTCTGTTTAAAACTAAACCCTTTGAAAGAAATCAAGGTGGTCCCATCTTGTACTTGAATATATTCTGTAAGGAACAATGTCTCAGGGAAATTATAATAGCACAGGATTTTCTTTACCCACATGTTGCCTTTTACAGAGAAGGCAGTAATGCTAATAATAGTAATACATTAATGGCACTTCATTAATGGAACTTTGTCCCTAAAGCTTTCTGGTAAAATGCTTAAACTCAAAAATATTTATGTGCTTTTTTAAAAGTTTAGATCTAGGAAGGGGAAAAGATAGTCACGGTTCTTTTTTCTTTTCCTTTTTGAGTCTCTGCTCAATCAGAATTAAAAATCAGTTTCAGGGTGACAACAGACTCTGCTATTGGTGGGAACATGGCTTGCAACATAAGCATCGTAGCCTTGTCGTAGTCTCTAAACTTCAGTAGGTGCAGGAAGCCCGGGCCCAGCCATCACTGGGACAGCACATGGTTCTGGTCCAACCTGCGAGTCCTTCAACCTCCCTGAGCGTCAGGCCTCACCTGAAACTGGGGAAATTGCACACAAGCCTGTCCCTGTGAGGGGACTCGCAGAAGGTCACTCGGGAACTTTACCTGAAGGCGAGTTTAGAGCACAGAAGTGATAGAACAGTCTGATTCCAGTCATCACGGACTTTAGGGTCTATTTCCAACTTTCACCAAACCTTTGCATTTGTGTGAAGACCCGTCTGGATTTGTTCTTCTGTATTTTGTTCATTCTCCATCTTTTGGGGGAACTTATTCCGTCAATCATGCTCCCTTTTCCGTAACTCCAACCATTTCCTTCCTTTGGACTCTCCCCCTTAGCCCGTAACTTCTGCTTGGAGGAGAGTGGTTTTCTGTCGGCCTCCACGCCCTCTCTCGTCCCACTGACCTCTGACGTTCGGACTCTCCCCCTTAGCCCGTAACTTCTGCTTGGAGGAGTGTGGTTTTCTGTCGGCCTCCACACCCTCTCCCACTGACCTCTGACGTTCCCTCCCCTTCATTCTGTCCAGGCTGGTCCGTAGGATGAGGACTGAAATGTGTGGCGCTCCAGTGGCCCCTTTACCGCTTCCCAGGCTTTTCTCCTTCATTTGATGTCACGGAGCTCCAGCTGTCCTGCCAGGCTCGCTCGGAGGGCCTCCCTCCCCCACTGGCCTTCCTCTCAGCGTTCAGGCCTCCTTATCCTCCGTGTCCCTTCGCACTTTGTTTCCTCGGAGCACTTGGTGACGGCTCCTCTCTATATGTTCTCTTCCCAGCCGTCTGGGAGTCTTTACTCAGCCTTTTGCTTCACAGCTAAATGCTGACAATTCTGAAATCTCTCTCTCCAGCTCTGAGCTTCTGCATGAACTTCAGAACACCCAACCTCCCACCACAAGCGCCATAACCACGTCAAGTTTAGTGTTTCCAAAGCTCAGCCCAGTATCTTCCTTCCCAGACAGGATCCTCTTCCTTATCCAGTCCTTGTATCAGTTCATGACAACATCGTCCTACCTGGTCTTTCAAGCAAAAATTCTAATCAGTCATAAAATTTGACCATTTTACCTACTAAATGTTTTTCAGATATACTCCTCTCCCTCTGTAGTACAAATGCCCAGGTTCTGGCCCTCAGCATCATCACTGCATATTCCTTCAGTAGCATCTCCGTCTGTCTCCTCGCCTCCCGGTGGCCACTTCCCCCTGCATGGATGACCCCCTCTGTTGCCACCGCGATACAGAACTAAGATCCGGTCATGTCAGTACCTTTCTTAAAACCTCACTGACTCCCAGAACTTGAAGGAAAAATAATGTTCAGGCTCCTAAGCGGGGAATATAAGACCTTCCAGTATCTGGCCCATTTCTAGAATTTTAGTCTCATCAGCTTTATTCTCTGCCTCAAAGTAAGTAATTGCTTATAATTCTCACCTCCCACTACACACACACACACACACACACACACACGCACACACACACTTTACCCTGTTTTAATCTCTGCTTTCCATGTTGCACTTCATGTCATGAATTTATTGTATGTATTAGGTACATAATAGTTATTCCATGCATATTTTCCAAATGAGTGTTATTTTTAAAAATCTAAAAAAAAATCTTTCTACCATTTAGTCATTCAACTATGAGTGAACTGACTTCAAATTAAGGTTTTGTAAATTATATTTGCATATTTGGGCAATTTTCTTGATTTCTCTATGTGTTAGTTTTTTCATGTATAAAATTGGAATGATAATATTTACCTCAAATAATTATCGTGTATATAAATCGCATACATAGTAGTATGGCTCCCAAGAAATAGTAAGCACTCATCAATCTACAGTTGCGATTATTACCCCGTTGGTATTTAATAACATAGCAAATAAAATAGATGCTTATTAGGTGATTATGAGAACCAAAATGTTAGCTGTTATAAACAAAACAACAACTTTTGCTCTCAAAGAGATTAGTCTAGTGTAAAACTTAAAATGCAAATTTTATCTAGTATTCTATTATGGTCATTTTGACAATGCATCAATAGTTTTATCAAATACTTACTGGGCTATATTTTAAGCCATTTAAAAAGTTTATTATTCAAATAGAAGAGTTTTGTTGTATTGTCTCCTTGTGTAGGTTTACTCCTGGAAAAAACAAAAGAGAGGAAAACCTTTTCCATCGGAGACTTTCTGATGGCCACGGGCTTTGACCCGTCACTCCCTGTCCTGTTTCATACTCCTCTTCCCCCATCTACTTCCTTCCCCGCCATTGCTCCCAGTGTGTGCGAAGCCAGTCCCTGCCAGGCCTTGCGACCCCTGCCTGCCTACCAGCTCCTCTGCCTCAGAGCTGACTGAGGATATGATGGTCCTCAAAGCCCCCGATGAAAGTGGGCGCGGATTTCCACCCTGCGTTCCTGGGCTGCATCTGACCTGGGGGAAGTGCTCCCCGCACAGGGTTTCCAAGGCAGCCCTCAGGGGTGTTGGATGCAGGGGTAGGGTTGCCCGTCTTTTCCCAGGGTCTGCGCGGTCTCTCCCTTGCCCAGGGGCTGCTGGGTCTCCCCCACTTCGCTCCCAGGAGAGCGATAAAACTGACTCCAGAAAGCAGGGGCTGATGCAGGAGGCGGGCACATGGCTCACATGCAGACCTTCTCTACTTGACGGCACTTTTCTCAGCTTTTCAAGCTTCAACCACATGTTGGGTTTAACCTGGAAGCAGGTCTGCACATGGGATTTCACCCAGTCATGTGTAGCTATGAATCCTTTAATTAAGTCTTTGCTGCTCAGTGTGATTGTTCTGTGGCACTCGATGTAATGTTAGATGTTTTCATTATGAAATTCTGAAAATAGGGTGGTGTCCGTAGCAAGTACAGTTTACATGTAGAGATTCAACATTGTTATTGATCTTAAATAGCAGTTCCTTGCTTCTTATTTGCTCCTGAAGTGGAGGAGCCTGTCAGATTCACCCACGCTAGTTTGAAAGCACTTTTAAGCCTTTTCTTACTCATCTCTCCTCCCCCCCCCACACACACACAGAGCTTCATATTGAACCAATGATTAAGTTACAGTTTAATCATGTTTCTCATGTGACTGCTATCATTTTAGCTAGAATTTCTGGTGGGACGGACTGGTAGACAGTGAGTTTAACTGGGTACCATGGGAGGGTAACTGCAAAATGAATGGCTTTGGCTACCAGCAAACACCTTGGAGTTTTATAGACAAGGTCACACTTCCTTTGGAGAGGGCCGAAGGGCACTGGCCACGCCAAGGCAAACGAGTGATTCGGATACAAGAATTTTCTTTTACACGAGTTTGTACTGGAAAATGACTTGGGGCCAATGAGGGAGGGACAATGGGACATTCCGCGCGGGAGCTTGTGTTCAGGCCAAGGTGCAGTAAGAGTTGTTTTCCTAAGTGTTCATAAAGAGCTCTCACTTCTTTCTCCATTTCCCCTTAAATCTCCACTCTACTGGTGACGGTTTTTGCTTGGGATTTTATTTTCTTCCTTTAAGCATAGCAAAACTGAGCTGAATTTTGCTGATAAATAACTAATAAATTCCTGAATCAGTGGAGTCCTCATTTAGCCTGGGAATATTTCAGTAAACTGAAAAAAAATCCATTTGTTTTGGTTTTTATTAATTTAATTTTTTTTTGTTAATCCTCACCCAAGGACATTTTTTTCCCATTGGTTTTTAGAGAGAGTGGAAGGGGCAGGGGGAGAGTCAGAGAGAGAAACATCGATGTAAGAGAGACACATGGATTGGTTGCTTCCCGCATGCCCACTACCAGGGCTGGGATCGAACCTGCAGTAGAGGTATGTGCCCTTGGCCGGAATCGAACCCGGGACCTTTCAGTCTGTGGGTCTGATGCTCTATCCACTGAGTCAAACCAGCTAGGGCTGTTTTATTTATTTATTTATTTATTTACTTACTTACTTATTTATTTATTTATTTAGTGGGGTAATTACTGTTTATAGAAAATGAGATGAAATTGAAACAGAATTAGATCCATGGAGATAAATCAGTGGATCCATTCAAAGTTCCACAGGCAGCGTTTGTGTCTGGATACTTCAAGGATGATTTATTAAAATTAAGTTAATATTTTTAAATTATAATTAAATTAGTATTTTTATGATATTTTGGTCTATTCAGCATTTAAGTATGTTCCGTCACCCTGCCTGGGGCCACTCGTCCGAGCCACCTGGCCTCCCATCCCCATCTGTCCCAGGGACACCGTGCTGCTGTCCTAGGCGAGGAGCGGGGCCACTCAGGAAAGGCCTTAGGGTTCTGCTGAGAATCAGGGTCTCTCGCTGTAGCTCCATTTGGATGTCACCTCCCCAAGTCTTCCTTCAATGACGGACTTTTCCTCCTACGGGACCTGCTGTCAAAGCTCACCTGTTGGGGTCCTTCTTCCCCACTCCAGGGGGAGCGGGCACACAGCACAGCCCCCACTTGTCATCCTGATGCGCAGTCTCAACAATGTCACTCTCCCGCAATGCGAGCTCCTCGTGTGATAATTTGCCTTTTATGATCCTTTATCATCCCCTGGCCATCGGTATCAGCTGACATTGGCGGATGAAACAGCTGTGATGGGCATTCCACCCTTGTCCAAGGAAGGTCCCACCATCAAAACATTAGAGTCACTTCAAATCCATCTCAGAGAAGCTGAGAGTTGGCTGAGTGTAGCCAAAACGGACATCTGCGCCAGATCCCCTCTGTTTCTGAGGAGGACTCTGGGGCGAGTCTTCCCGACAGATCCCTCTGGCTGTGCTCACCTGGAAGGCAGGCTCGTGCCTGAGAGAGGGCGCTCTGTGGGTTCACAGGGTCCAATGGACGGGTTCTTCATTGAAATACACTCACATGTTGGGCTCCCAGCTAACCTGGGTCTCCACGACCATACCTACATGTTTTGTAAGATTCAGTGAGAGAATTTCAGAGGGTAGGAGCGTTTGTGATATCTTTTATGTTCTTTGATTCCTCTAATCTTTTTAAAAAATATGTTTGTATTGATTTCAGAGAGGAGGAAAGGGAGAGATAGAAACACCAATGGTGAGAGAGAATCATGGATCGGCTGCCTCCTGCACGCCCCACACTGGGGATCCAGCCTGCAACCCAGGCATGTGCCCTGAGTGGGAATCCAACTGTGACCTCCTGGTTCATAGGTCAACCACTGAGCCACACCGTTGGGCTCCTCTAATCTTCTTAAACATTATATTCTTAAAGCACAGTCTTTTTTAAATAAGTGACTAAATAAGTAAATAAAAAACAAACCTGACCACAATACTCTGTCTCCAGTCTTTTGAGCGAACACCATATGCGCCGTCCATGAGGCCCATGGCCAGCAGGAACAGGAGTGTCTCACAGTGAGAGTTTTTGGATTCTGGGAAACTCTTTTCCGTTCCCAACGATTACAGCTTTCCTGCACTCCCAGCCTCCAGCAGGGCCGTTTTCTGCGCTGAGAACTTCTCCTTTGCCACTTGCTCCCGCCGGCAGTTCACAGCAGAGGTCTTTGGAGTCTTGCATCAGGTCCTGTCTTTGCCACCTGCAGTCTTGTGACCGTGAGCAAGTTACTGATCTTGAAATTCTGTTTTGTCACCTGCATATTGAAGAATGAGATGAAAATTCTTGGCACTTTGTAGGCACTAAAGCAAAGTGGATGTATTAGCACTGAGGATGGATTCCCTGCGGGGGCCATGCCGGTAGTTTTCTCCATGACGGAAACGATTGTCATCAGATCAGCCTGGGTACTCGGTTTGCTAGGAGACCCTGCAGGCACCGGGCAGAACAGAGGGGCGGGGGAGAGGCATCATGGGGGCTGGAAATGGCAGGGACACGTTCCCATCTTACGTTCCCTGGGGTCAGGCTGTGCTCTACTCTTGATTATCCACAAATCCAGTCGAGAAAAGCAAAATGGCAAAACCCGGGAAGTTATGTTTAGTGTTAGGATGCGTTTCGCAGACTTGGCAGTTCCTCTGCTCATTAAATTTGACTCCTTTCATTCTAATCTAATGATTTTGGCCATTGTTTGCACACTTGGTTCAGGTAGAGTTGTTCAAGGAACGTGAAACTGTGCTCAGTGTGTGAAATACTTGTTCACCTTCCTGATGTTTTACTGGGGTCACGATGGACTGAGTGTGGGCCCTGGGCATGCTCTGTAGAGGGCTGGCACGCACCTCCCCCGGGCGGTCCCTGATGCGTAAGGAGCTCCTGTGAGCGCCTCACCTTCCACTAACAACCCGGCAAGAGCGGCCGGAGAGCACTGACCCCCGCCAGGGACCGAGTCAAGTCCCGACTCTCACCTTACGCACCGCTTACGACCACAGCGTGTTGGAGTTTGATTTCTCATTTACACGTGAGCAATAATACTTTTTATTTTAGTGTTTCAGTTTCACAGTGAGTAGCTCACAGTGTCTGTGGAAGCTGTATCGGCGCGAAGGCCTGTGGGAAGGTAGTGTGTCTTCCATGCCTTCCCGGGTGGAGGGTGAGCTGCCTGCAGGGGAAGTGCTGTGGTGACATACCACACTCCCAAGGAACATGGGCTTCAGGAAAATGAAGGAAAAACCGTGAACTGGGAAAAGTAAAACACCTGCTTATGTAATGGTTTAGAGACCTCCCCGAGCCCCCCAAAGAGGAATGAAATAGGAAAAGACAAGAATAGAGGCTTTAACTTGAGGAGAAACAGAACATGGACAAACAAAACATGATTTTTCCCGTGTAACAGGACCGTCGTGTCTACAGGCGGAAGTGAGCTTCCCGCCCGCCGAGGGCTGAGCGCTGTTGCTATTGCCCTTTCCCTGCTCTGCTGCCAGGAAGCCTGCCTCAAGGTGGGAGCTGAGCTCCAGGGCCTGTGCAGCGGGGATCCTTTTCCTGGTCAGAGGCGACTCGGAGCTGGGAATTTAAACGGGTGACGAACAGCCACAGCCCCCGGGCCAAGTGTCAGAGGGTCCACCTCCCTCGGGTCTGCTCCTGGTGCATTTTCAGACTGTTTGTGTGTCCAGGGAACATGCAGTCACAGAGGTGCGGGCCTCCGCTTTCTCTCGTGTGTGAATCGTTGGAATAATTTTAAAGAAAAGCTGCTAGATTAAAACTGGACCAAGACACAGGAGTCTGCGCCATGTTAGCTCGATCGCCAACGAACTCGGTGATTTGGGGAGGGACTCGCCGTCGCTGGGCCTCAGTCCCCTCCTGTGACCCCTGTGACAGGCAGTCCAGGGCCGCCCTGCTCTGAGGGTCTGTGCCCACAGAAGGGTCGCACACACCCCCACGTGGGTCCGACGTGTGGTGTCCCACTGCGAAGAGCCTCCTGTCCGCGTGCTGGTGGGCGGAGGATGAGGCCCAGCCCTTAGGAATGGGTTTTTGTACTTTTAGGGTAGGATTTGGAGTTTGGATCCAGGTTTCTGCAGGTTATTCACCCAGGATTCATGTAAGGAACACGACTCCCAATTTATCACTTTATGAAAGGATCTGCTTTTCAGCCAATGGCTTTACAATAGCGTTTTCAGACACTGTTGCCCAAGGAGATGTGCAAAAAGAGTTCATATCACCTGGCGAAAACTGTGCGGACTCCAGAGTAATTTAGAAATTCCCAATTAGAGAGAAGATAGGGAAATGCACCATGTGTTGTGTTACACTGTTAACAACCATAATAAGTGTCTGTGCACATCAACTATTTTTATTGCCTCCATTTTTAATGCATCAATTTTAATTAAATGTAAAATTTAATCAATTTCACTTAATAAATTAAGTTACCTATACTGGAATGTCTTTTCAGACCAACCATTCTCCCTATTGTTCTGTTTGTATTAACATGATGTAAAGATTAAGTTTATGTAAATCATTTGTTTTTATTGGGAGTGTTGGTTAGATATCAAACAGTTATTCAGCCCAGCCAGTGTAGCTCAGTGGTTGAGCATCGACCTATGAACCAGAAGGTCACGGTTCGATTCTCGGTCAGGGCACAGGCCTGGGTTGCAGGCTCGATCCCAGTGTGGGGCGTGCAGGAGGCAGCCTATCAATGATTCTCTTTCATCATTGATGTTCCTTTCTCTCTTCCTCTCCTTTCCTCTCTGAGATCAATAAAAATATATTAAAACCAAACCAAACTATACAAACAGTTATTCAAAATGATCTTGCATCATGAGACATAGTATTTCTTTTTCCAGCTGGGCAATGCACGGTTCTTTTGAATAGTCAGCTTCAGCTGTCCATCCGTTTGTAATGCTCGCTCATTCATTCCCCTCCTCCCCCCACCCCACCTGGTGTTTCCAAATCATAAGCCAGAGGAGACCCCCTGTCTCAGAGGCCAGGCTGAGGTTTCTTTGCTGGCCAGTGGTCTACAACCAGCTGACCTGTACTTGTAGAGTTTCTGGTTCCGTAAGTAATAATACCACACTACATTCCAGTAGGAGTTTACAGTTGACTCATTTGTGCCCAAATAAAACCTAAGAACCTTAATTTACAGATGAGGAAGCCGAGACTCATCAGAGACACAGGATGCAGTGGTGTTGGGCAGACATGTAGAACCTCAGTTTCCTGGCTCCCAATCCACAGCTCTTCCCGTTGTACGCGATGGAGAGGGGCAGGGAAAGGAGAGAGAATCGTAGGCACCAAGAAAGCACTCCGCACTCTCCGAAGGTCATTTCTGCTCAGTGCTGCCACACCTGTGGCAGACGATGATTAAGGGAGGTGTTGTTTCATCTTGTAGAATCTTTGATTTTTTAAAAAGAGTTTTTTCAGACCTGGGATTTGAGGGTTATTGTGAAGAGCTGTAGTGAGGAGGAAATAACCAGACAACTTTTAATTTACCCGAGTGAAGATTTTACTTGAGATGAAATAGGAAACCTTGTGAGTGGGAATCTGCATGGAGATGGAAGCAAATGCAATCGCAGGACAAGAGCCCACCATGACTTTGGGAAGAAAAATAAGGCTGGCTTAGCATTCAGCGAGACAGCTCTAACTCTCAGGCTTTCTGTTCGGGCCTTACATTCTCCACTGATTAGAAAATTAATGAGGTCGTCATTGGCCAGATATTACTGAGTGCCTCCTCCACCCCAGGTTCCTAAGCACTGGGTTGGAAGTAGGAAAAAAATTAAAAATGGTCTTCATATTTGAAGAGTCACAATAGAAGAGATACAACTAGCTATAAATATTTGTACAGAAAATTGATGGATATATAAGGAACAGCATGCATGTAGATGAACTCAAGCTGGTCTATAAATTAATTAAAAGCTATAGAGACCAGACATCTGAACCAAACATTTTAAGTAGGAGGATTTCCAATGAAAATGTTTATTTGCTAAGAAAATATTTCCATCCTGCTGGACTGATGTTCTTTAAAATAAAAATATTTGTTCAGGTTTCCATGTAGTTTACAGATGAGTTAAAAATGTAATCACCTGCAGAAAAATTTTACTCGTTTGTGTGAATGCTGCCCATTGATAACCAATCAAATTGCCAATAACCAACATTTGTCTGACTTCCCTGTGCCAAGCCAAGTGGTATGGTGCCCTCAGTCGATGTATTTATTAATAAACTAGAGGCCCAGTGCACAAAAATTTGTGCACTCGGGGGGCGGGGGAGGGGGGGTTCCCCAGCCCGGCCTGTGCCCTCTCGCA
>NW_005358520.1:541952-555627 GCF_000412655.1 Myotis brandtii | reverse complement strand
GCGAGTGACTGAAGCTTCCAACCGCTCCTTGTTTTCTTCTCTTTTTTTTTTTTTTTCTGGGCCAGCTTTAGCTCTGAGGCCTCGCTGCTGAAAACATCGATACAATGTTGCGGTCCGAGCCCGGCTGAATGGAAGCCCTTTTCTGGGGTTTTGTTTAGCTTCTTATTTGCAACATAGTATATAGTTGCTTAGACTTGCAGATGAGAGGCTGGCAAGTGAGGCGGGGAACGTTGGAGTCTGCAGCAAGCAAGCCTCGTGCTCTCTTCAGTGCCTGGCTGCCGGCCGCCATCTTGGCTGACAGTTAATTTGCATATACTCACTGATTAGCCAATGAAAAGGGTAGCGGTCGTACGCCAATTACCATGTTTCTCTTTTATTAGTGTAGATTCCGAAGTAGAATCCTTGGTGCCTGGCCTGGGGAAGTTTCCCATTTAGTTGCAAAGTAGACACTGGAAATAATTAGGATCTATAAGCACTGAACCCAAAACACTGGCCTTTAGAGGATGAGCCTGGAGTGAGCTCAGGAAAGGGAGCATCGGCTGGAGGCCCGAGTGAGTGCCGGGCGGGAAGGAAGCAGACAGGAGAGTGGTGTGGCTGGAGCACTGGCAGGGCTCCTGGGAGAGAGCAGTCGCATCCCTGTCGCTGGTCCCAGGGACCCCAGGAGGGCGGTGGAGGGAAGGACGGAGCCTGGCAGGTGCAGTTTCTCATTGTAAGAGAGTAGCTGTCCAAACAGGGAGGAACCAGAGCCACCTTTCCAGAGGTGTGACTCCCCATTCATGCTGCTATGGCCAGGCACCACTCCCTTGACGGGGAGATGTTCTAAGAAACGCGTTGCTAGGCGATATGGCGATTGTGTGAACATCATGGAGGTGCACTTACACAAACCTAGATGGGATAGCCTACTACACACCTAGGCGGTGTGGCATAGCCTGTTGCTCCCAGGCTGCAAACCAGTACAGCACGGGACTGTACAAAACCACACGAGATGAAATCCAGCTCTAGAACAAACGATGCAACCAAGAGATTATTGACACATGAGGCTGCTGAGAGCATAACATGACACCCTGTTTAACTTTTTATTGTAAGTAGGAAGAGCAGCCTCCAAAATAACGATGAAATAGTATCGTATAATAAATACATCAAACACGTTACATGACAGGCAGTGCAGTAGGTTTGCTTATACCAGTGTCGCCATGTGAATGATGCTATGACAATGACTATGATGGCACTAGGTGATAGGAATTTTTCGGCTCCGTTGTAATCTTATGGGACTGTGATATAAGCAGTCTGTGGCACATAACTGTATATTGAGCTCTGAGCTAATTTCCTATAGTGGCCATGGAGGTCATATATTTAACTGAAATCCTCTCAGCTAATTATAGGTCCATATTGTTTTCTAATCCTAAAGACCTACTGGATATTATGAATGAAATGATGGATACAATCTGTTTAGTTCTAGGAAATATTTATAATGCTGGTGAGGTATTGTACAAAAACAGAACTGGGGTCAGTGGGTGAGATAAGAGAATTGCATCAAATCATCGTTGGCTTGATGATTTGTAATCTATATGTGATAAGGACACTTGTTACCACAAAATTAACACAGATTTTCATAAATTACTCAACAAAGTCATTACTGTGAAGCCAGCCATTGCACATATCTTTAGCTATTACTGTGCTGATTCTCAGAGACTCTTCTATTAATTACTGGTGTGATTACCTAAAAACTTGGACTTTCTGATTAACACTCAGCAAATATTTGTTGACACGTACCGTGTCCCAGGCATTGTGTGAAGCTGTAGGAATATCACAGTCCCTGCACTCCCGAATCATAGCCTATCTGAAGAGAGAGGGAAAAAGAAATACATAGAGTGAGAATGCTATATGGATGTAGTTGTCACAAATAAAATATTTTCCCTATTTAGATCAAGAAATAGTCATATATGCTTAACTAATATCAGATAAAATAGTTTATTTTTTTCATTGATTTCATTGATGGGAAAAAATGTTAACTTGTTTCTCCAACCAGCACATACCAGGAGGAGCAGGGCATTTTGACCAAACTCTTGGCAACATTCGATCTCAAACAGGAACACCACAAAACACTTAGCTCCGTGGAGAAGCAGCCCACGTTTCATTTGTGTAATTGAAAGCACATGGCCTTTGGAGCGCCCTGGGACTGGCCTGTGACAGGCAGGGGGAGCAGACAGCAGTGAGGGTGGGGTTCTGCTCTGTCCAGCTGGGGGGCAAAGTGGTGCCATAGCCCTTCCTCTCGCACAAGAAAGATAGCAGAATCGTGTTCGTGATTGGTTGCTCAACTTAAGGGATGAGATTGTGTTCCTGTTCTTTTTGGACCTTTTTCTTTAACTGTCTTTTATATGCCCTGTTAACTCGATGAATATTTTAAATTCTTGTATATCACTGTGGTTTTTTTTTTTTTTACTTATTCTTGGGCTAAACTTCCAGATGTGTTCTTATTTGTAAATGCTTTAATAAACTTGGAAGAAACAAACTAAAAAGAAACAGATTTGTAAAACTGTCACTTTTAATGTGACCTAATAGTGTTAGCATTACTTGTATTCAGCTTCCCAGATATCTCACAAAGCTCGTTTAGAACCCTTGCTGTGCTATCTTCTATCTATCATCTATCATCCATCTATCATCTATCATCTATCTATCTTCTATCATCTATCATATCTATCTATCTATCTATCTATCTATCTATCATCTATCATCTATCTATCATCTCTATCCATCTATCTATCTTTCTATCATCTATCAATCAATCAATCTATCTATCTATAATCTATCTATCTATCTATCTGTCTGGAGGGAATTTTCATGCAGCTGGACAGAATGCTTAGCTACCTGCTGCATTATAGTCTGAGAGCTGAGTGCTGTCCCTGGGGAGGTGGCTGAAATATAGAAGGCGGTCAGAGCTCTTACATGGCCATATTAACAGTTGTCTAGGCTACATTTTCCATTTTGATGATGAGATGTTACTTTTCAGCTACCATGGCAACTAATCCTCAATTATATTTCCACTACTTTATTGCAATTTTTTAGAGGAACCTAGTAAACCATATGCTTATTATATTCTACAGTATGAATTCATACTGGATTTTATAATAGCTTTTTGTCAGACATTTCAGAAGAAAATATGATTTCATACTGTCAGTTTAATCAGATTTATTGTTAGATGACAGATTCAAATATTTGCCCCAACATATAGTTGAGACACATCTATATATTTTGGGGTATGCAAAAATAGCATTATGTTTTAAATTATTTATACTTTATTTTTATTACACCAACATTCTTGCTTTTTGTAAGCAACTGTCCGTAATCCCCATCACACCACTGTTGGCATCCTCACAGAAGGACCTCCGGCCTCCGCCTGTGCCTCGGTGTGTGGCACCTTCTGCCTGGTGAATGCAGGTGTCTCGCTGGGGCCTCTGTCCATCGGCGCGGGGCACCCAGACTCTAAGTCGACGTATGAGGCCAGGCCGTCAGGACAGACCGGAAAATGAAGCGCATGTGCAATTCCAAGTCCCGACAAGTCCTTATGAAAGGATGGTCTACTGACACTTGATCTTAGCTAAAAGGCCGAGAAGAAATAACAAATAATACATGGTTTGTTTTCAAATGTAATATAAATGATAACTTCATGGTGTTTTTATTTATTTTTAATTCTACAGTTTTCAACATAATAGTCAACACGATCTCTCCAAAAATTGAAAATGGAAAATGAGTGTATTTAACACTACCTACTGAGTGGGATGATAGGTACAGCCGTGGCTCCGAGGTTACCGCAATGAGCAGGTCTCGGGCCACGCGGCCAGAACCTGCTGCAGGATGTGGCTGGCACACGATGGCCCTGCAGGGAGGCCCAGGCGCTGGTCCCTGTGACCTGTGGAGGCCTCACCTCACAGGCAGGGAGAGTGGAGTTTGCGGATGGCATTATGAGTGCTGGGCAGCTGACTTTAAGAAAGGGAGATGAACTTGGATTAACTGGGTAGCTTCGATGTAATTACTAGGGTCTTTATAAAAGTCAAACCTCAGAGGGAGGGCAGGGGAAGGGGGGGGTAAGAGATCAACCAAAGAACTTGTCTGCATGCACATGAGCGTAACCAGTGGTTGGCGGGGGAGAGGTCAGTGGGGAAAAAGGAGACATACGCAATACTTTCAACAATAAAGAATTTTTTTAAAAAGTCAGAAGAGATGTAGTCAGGGAAGAAGATAGAACCGTTAGGCTCAGAGCTAGAGCTGTGAAGGGGCTACTCTGCAGGTTATGGAAACCGAGGGGGGGTCCATGCTTGAAGCAGTGCAAGTGGCCCCTGGAGGCTGGAGAGATGGGTTCTCTTCCAGGGCCTGTGGGGAGCGCAGCCTCCACTGTAGCCCAGCACAGGGCCAGCTCAGACTCTCGCCCCAGGGCTGTAAGATAATACCCGTGTGTTGTGAAGACAGTGACCAAGCTCACGGCCATCTATGAGTGGAGAGGGAGGTGGAAGGAAGAGCCAGAGACATCGCAGTGTGGGATGGACTGGCCTGGGTGGCTGGCCTGGGAGAGTCCGCACAGCCAGGAGCCCAGGAAGGCGGCAGCCCCAGGGCCGGAGGAGGCGGGAGGAGGTGGGGCGGGTGGATTCTCCATGAGGCCCTGGCAGGGCCAGCGCCTGGCTGTTAGCCAGTGAGGCCCCAGCTCCCGCCTCCAGCCTGCAGGGTGATAAATGGTGGCGTCTTAAAACCACCGAGGCTTTGGCTATTTATACATCAGGGGTCGAGAATTCATACAGTGGGGAAGGCAGGCGCTCAACACAACATTTCTTGTAAAAAATGGACAATTTCTGATAATAAGTGGCATAAGGGTGTTAACCCAGAGTAGGCCCAGTATGATATCCACTAGCCACCTGTAGCTACTTAAATTTAATTTAAAGATTAAGATGTAAGTGCTACTGGTGTGGCTAGTGACTCGGTATTGGGAGAGCTTGTCCCTCCTCACAGAGGGGCACACTGGAGCCTGGCACTGTTGGCTCAGGAGCACCGGTCCGGGAGACGAGTGAGAAGGCCAGTCGGGGGGAAGGGTGGGAAGGGCGTTCCAGGCGAAGGAGCACCAGGCAGAGTGAACAACGTTTTAAATAAAACAGGGAGGCGGTAAGAGCATTTGAAAACTTCCCAATGTGCTTTAGAGACATAATTAACGTTTTATTTTAAAGTATCCATAAAGCACTCATTCATTCATTCAATAAGCCTTTACTGACGGCCTGATTTTCGTCATGGTTCCTGCCAGTAAAATGGAATGAAAATGAAATATGGCAGAGGTGCGAAACTCCTGGAACCTGCATCTGGTGGACGTTTCCTTGTAAATGGTGGTTCCCTGGGATGCCTCAGAGGCCCTGGGTTCTGAGGTGGCGAGGTCGGCTCCGTGCCGCTCTGTGCAGGGAGGCCGGGCGGCGGGGACTGGCAGGGTTCCGCTACTGGTGACGGCCACCACTGGTCCCGCGTCAAAGGCAGGGCCTGGTCCTCTGTGGGGCGGATGCCACCAGGGCCACCGCACAGAGGGCCTCAGGGGAAGCAGGAGGAATGGGGCCGTGAACTCTGGCCCCCGAGCAGGCGAGGCTCACCCTGGGCAGCCTGGGCAGTCCTCCCGCTGAGTCCTGAGCTTAGCGCTCGGCCTCCACATGGAAGCTGCTGTTGTTGCGGTTGCGCATGCTCATTCCAGGGCTCCTTTGCAGCTCATATTAGTGAACTGACTTTCCCCGAGCGTGTCTTACAGAATGAAGACCAGTTCTGTTGTGGTTGTCTCCCTTAAGGAACCCAGAGGGTGTGTGCGTGTGTGTGTGTGTGCGTGTGTGTGTGCACGTGCTTGCACACCTATGCACTTCTTGTTTGCTTGTCTTAATTTTTTCCTTTTAAATGATTTTACTTCGGGATGCTCTAACATTGACGAATGAATATCATTAGCGCGATAGGAGGTTCCAGAGCGAGCTGTGGGGGGCTGTGGTGTCCGTAGCTGGGGCCTGTTGGAAAGCTGTGCTCCCAGGTGATGTGTCCTCCCAGGGGGTCCATAGAGGCGCTGCCCCCTAAGCACACGCCTCTCACAGGGGGAGGGAGGGATGCTTCCAGATGCGGGAATGCTTGTGTGGGCAGCTGCTCCGGAAAGCGGAGGCTGGCCTCCCAGAACAGCCAGAGCGAAGCAAGCCAGGCGAGCAGAGCTCAGAGCGCACAGATGCAGGGGGGCAGGGGGAGCTGAGCCAGGAGCGCCACGCGTGGAGCCCCTGTTACTGCCTGGGGGAGAGCAGGCCGCCCGTGCTGGGTGCACACACATGCTCACGCGCTCTGCACCCCCCTTCCTGTGCCTTCATGGTCTGTCCTGCAGCCACTGATGTTAGGGTGACCATCAGGGACACTTTTCCTGGCTGATACGTTTTTGGCCTTTATGGGGTTAGTAACACATGCTTGGCTGGCGTCAGACCGATCTGTCTTCAAATCCTCGGTATTTACTCCACGTGGCCCTGCTTCTTCATCTGTACAACGAGGTCACAATGTCATTGCCAAAGGCCTGTTATGAGAAGCAGATGAGATCATGTATGTGAAGTTCATACATGAATGGACTGCTTTCCCCACCTGCCCCCTCCCACCAGCCTGCAGCATTAACGCCATGTTTGTGTCCTGTCAGGAGAGACCGGATTTCAGAGACGCCTGAGGACTGAGTGTGCTGCCGGGGACCGGCAGGCGGTGTGCCCCAGGCTGACTGTGTGCCCCGGGCTGACTGTGTGCCCTGGGCTGACCTGCGGTAGCTCCTGTAGCAGGGCTGCGGGGCCCCCGGGTTCTGTCCAGTCAGGCGTCCTTCTGAGACTGTTTCCCAAACGGCGAAGAAAACATGAAAAGGGAAAGTCCACCCTTTCACACGCTGACTGTCCACCTGCTTCTATCACTGCAGTTTTCATGTCCGTGTGCTGATTTAAAATGCCAGCTGCTAATGCCGTCCCAGGCTAGGCAGCCCGCGGTAAGCAGTTGAAGTTAATGCACCCCTACCTGCTCCATCTCGGGTGAGATCTTGGACATTCGTTCCAAATCCCTTTGCTTTCCTGCCTTCCCTTCCCTCTACAACGCGCTTGGCCCAGATCTTTTCTGAAACAGCGCCCCTCCCCACCTCGATGGCGAGCCTGCTTCTGGCCAGAAGAGCCAGGCTCTTCCTAGAGGCCAGGCTCAGTGGGATCTGGAGCCTGAAGACCAGTTCAGACTCCAGCTATGTCCCCACGGGGCGGGGGACGGGGGCGCTCCCCGTGGGAAGCTCGCTCCGCCTGGGCCCGGCAGGTGCCACTGGGAAGTGCTCACAGGCCTTGAGGGCGGCTGCCGAGTTGAGCTGCGCCGTGTGTTGATCTCCCACCACTTCAGCTGAGCACACCGGCTGCCATGGCTCGCCATCCGCTTTCTCTGGAGACACGTCACCGAGATACAGTTCAGAGCCTCTGGGGATCATGGGTTGGTGTGGCCTGCGGGTCCTAAGGTGCCGACCCCGATTTTATCTGGAGTTTAGGACCTTCAGCATCGCTCCTAGCTTCTGCACCTGCTGGCGGCACGCCCTCTGCGTTAGATCCTACACACACGCCCGGGGTTCTTCCCCTGTGACATGTGGGGACCACAGTACTCGCTCTGACTCCATGGCACTGGGTGAGGATGGAATGAGATCTTGTACAGAAGTTCTTAAATCAGAGGGGATGACCTCCTTCTCGGTTCTCCTGAGATCTGGGAGAATTCTAGTCACGTTGCATTGTAATGATTTCACCCTCCTTATCGACTAAGCGATGGAGAGCATTTTTATTTCTGTGTGTGTCAGCCCTGGTACCTAGTACTGCTTGGTCCACAACAGGTAGACAGAGCACTTTAACAGGGTGCCTCAAGCCCTCATCTCAGGCCACCTTGTTCCATGTGACTGAGCAGGACAGTGCAACTCACTGAGCCTCAGTGACCCCATCTGTAAAATGGGATGGAAGTCTTTGCTGCCTAATTCATTTATCCAACCAGAGAACACACACACCTACAGCATTAAACACAATGTGTGGTGTGGATTAAGTTTACAAAATTCCTTAACTTTTATTTTTATTAAGACAATCTATTTTTTAAAATGTCCCCAATGAGATTTTCTTTATCTAATGCAAAATATCTTCTACATCAGATGATTATGCTTTTTTTTCTCCTACAAGTTTGAAAGCCATTTTATGCCTTGAATGATAAGGCTTTATCGTTTTTTAGCCTCTTAAGTAAACACAGGAGCAGTGCTGTTCTTTGTTATATAAACACTAGGATCAGAGACCCACCAATACGACTTCTAGGTGAACTTCATGGTTCTATGATTTTTTAAAAAGTGGCTTTCAGCCCGGCTGGAGTGGCTCAGTGGGTGGGGCATCATTCCATGGACCAAGAGGTCCCGGGTTCGATTCCTGGTCAGGGCACATGCCCGAGTTGCCAGCTTGATCCCGTACTGGGTATGCAGGAGGCCCCTGATTGACGTGTCTCTCTCATCGATGTTTCTCTCTCTCCCTCCCTCTTCCTTCCTCTCTGAAATCAATAAAATCGTATTTTTTAAAAAGTGGCTTTTAAAATAAAAATGGCTTTTAAAAAAATAATCATTTCTTACCAGAGCTATTGAGAACCATGTAGGGTGTGCACTCAGTTAAAGAAAGTCAATTACAGAAGAGCTTTGAAAATGATTATAGAGTAAAATGAGAAGAGCTATTCTAGTGTTTTGTGTTTTTTTAATGAAGGTAAGAAAAGACTTGTAGAGGTATACGTGTTTTGATGCTCTTAGGTAGATTTTGATTTAAATACGTATTTGCAACTCCTGGAGGAATGAGGAAACACAAACTGATAGGAATCTTATAAAAGCAACAACTAACTGTCCGTGTTTACTTAATTTGCAGATTATCGTTCTAGACCAGCGATTCTCAACCTGTGGGTCGCGACAGGGATCGCCTAAGACCATCGGAAAACACATATATAATTACATATTGTTTTTGTGATTAATCACTATGCTTCAATTATGTTCAATTTGTAACAATGAAATTGGGGGTCACCACAACATGAGGAACTGTATTAAAGGGTCGCGGCATTAGGAAGGTTGAGAACCACTGTTCTAGACTATGACTTCTCTTTAAACATTTGCCATGTATTGACATCTTCCGTCGTAGATACAGTAGAAATTAAGGCAGTCAGAATGCAATTATTTTCTTGCTTTCCTTGAAAGTATTTGTTATCTAGATTATGTGTGTCTTAACTCTGAAGATTGCTTTCTTTCTCACTTCGCCTTTATTAAATATAAGCCATCAGCCCACTTTGGAATCAATTCTAATATCTCTAGCCATAGAGATGGTTTTAGTCTAAAGCAGTACATTTGGAAGTCTGCTAGGGTGGAGTATGATAATGACATGACAACACGCAGGTGAAGTGATGGCTTCTCACCGGAGAAGATGAGGAAGAATGACAAGGTGGGACCTAGCCGGCTCCTCTTAGGTATTTGGAGGGCTCCTTGGTGCGGGAATGAGCTAGTTCACTTCTTTATAACCCAGCTGGCCAGGGTAGCTCCCTGTGCTGGGGAAGATGGGAAAGCTGACTTTGGCTGCCGGTGGTCCCTGATCCGTTCACTGAGTTGCATTGAAGACTGCTTTGGCCCGTGCTTACACGTAGGAACACTCGGGAATGCCATGCGACATTTCCCGTGGGAGCTCTTTGTAATGGTCTGACCCAGCGGCAACAGAGGGGCTCCCCTGAGGTGGGGTTCTCCGCTCGGGAAGTAACCTCGCCAAGGCTTCACAGTCACTTAGGGATGCTGAGGAAGGGATTCCTGAGAAACTGGACTTAATAGCTTCTTTCTAAAAATGTTTTTATTGATCTCAGAGAGGAAGGGAGAAGAAGAGAGAGACGGAAACATCCATGATGAGAGAGAATCAGGGATCGGCCTCCTGCACGCCCCACACTGGGGATGGAGCCGGCAACCCCGGCCTGTGCCCTGACTGGGAATTGAACCTTGACCTCCTGGTTCTAGGTCAACACTCAACCACGGGGCCACACTGGCTGGGCCTAAATAGCTTCTCGTTCTCTTCTGATGTTCAGTGTAAATGGATGTATTGTTTGAGGAACCAAAGACAAGCTCCATAAGTCCATTCCAGAACAAAGATCTGAGAATAGAGGTTCCAGTGAATATTAGGGAACATTTACTGTATACACAAAACTCTGTCTCTCAAGGATTTTTTCTTTAATGGGGGTGACGAAATCCAAGCCTGGAAAGGATTCTAGTTGATGAAATGTCAGAAGCAATCCCTGCTCCGCATTGTCTCAAGGATTTTTATCTTAACCTTACAGAGTGAGATTAGTGTTTGTGCCCTGATACGTGACAATTAGCGTGAACTGTATTCACTTCCTGTGCTGTGCCTTTTGGATGGAATTTGTTGCCGGTTAAGCCATATCCAAAGTACGATTGTAACATCGAAACAATCACAAGCCTTGAGTGGCTGAACAATTGGTAGCTTTCATTTGACCCTGTTCTGGACTGGGCCCGTTAGTGTGATCCTGAAGGCACACACATTGTTCAGGAATGCTTGCCAGTAATGAGTGAGGGCTCGTTTTCCATATTGACCTCATACATAATTACATAAATGAAAGCCAACCATAACAGCCGCGGGTACACATAAACTACCCTTCACAGAGGGATTCAAAGCCTGGCATCGCACTAAGCTTGAAATTACATAGCCATATAGGACATACATCATTTTTGAAAAGTGTATGTTTAAGTTTCTACGAAGACTCTACAAAGAACACTAAATAAAAGGTTCTATTTTAATAAGTGTTATCATGAAGTTTTTCTCTAGAAAAATTTGGCTATAAAAGAGGAATGTCAGTGTAGAAGGCCACGTTTGTATGCTGGAGGTTAATGACTTGATGATAGAAATTTCTAATGTTAGCCTTCCCAATGGTCTTGAAACCACTAAATACTGAACAGAGGAAAATGTACAATTTAGACTGTAACCTACTGGAAAGATAAGCTATTTTTAATGCACTTAAAGTTTCTTCATTTTCTGCATTATCGGAATACATTGTTATTTTACCCAACTCCAACTTAAATTTATAATTAAACTTTATCATGTGCAATTCTCTTTGGTTAATCATAAAGTAGATTGTTATTTTATAAAGGTAAAGTGTAACATTAATTTTTATTCTATTAGATTTCTGCAAATGAAATTGCATTCCATGGACTTAAAAGAATCATAGACTTTCAGAATTAAGTGGAATTTATACCCAATATAAATATAATTATACTGGAGGCCTGGTGCACGAATTCGTGCATGGGTGGGGTCCCTAGGCCTGGCTGGTGATCGGGGCTGGCTGGGGGGAGGTTGGCTGTGGGAGCGCACTGGCCACCAGGGGGCAGCTCCTGTGTTGAGCATCTGCCCCCTAGTAGTCAGTGTGTATCATAGCGACTGGTCAACTGGTTGTCCTGGTTGTTCAGTCTTAATGGTCACTTAGGCTTTTATATATATAGATTTTAGATTGTAGAAAGCCAAAAATTAGTAATTGATTAAATATTAATGTTCTAAGGTTAATCAGCAAGTGCTACTGCATTTATTTGTAAAACAATCTTGCTTGAAGTTTGTAGAAATTTAGTTCTAGATGTCTTCACAACTAGTTTCTGAAAGATATTTGTAATGGGAGAAAATCTTCACCTAAAATTCACATTTCAATTTTTCTTTTTGATAAAAAGAAAGTGAAATGGCCTTGATGGAGGAATAACCTTTTCTGTTTTTCAAACTTTTATTGGGGTACAATCAATATTTCTTATAAAAATACCGTACTACAATTAAAATGAGCTTAGTAACCAATCAAATACTTTAGAAATTCCATCTTTGGTAAGGCCATGGCCTATATGAGTTAGTAATATGTACGTGGGATTTTTATATATGTTTATTACCAACTTTTAATGTTCTTTTCTTTTTAATCCTATATTTACATCTTTCAAGTCTCAATTGACACCCCCATGACTTAGTAGACTTCCCACACTCTTCTTGGCTTCATCTTCTCCGCCGGGAGCTTCACATCTTCCGTGTGGATTATCCAGAGTCCGTAACCGCCCTGGGTCTGGGTTTGCCCTTCGTTGGATCTTCTCTGCCTCTGTGTATTTTCCCTTTGACTGGAACCCAAGCCACATGACATATTTCTGGCCCGGCTTTAAGTGCCAGGTCCTACTTGATTTGTATACTTCTCTCTCCTCATAAATCTCTTGGCTTTTTAAACTAGCATCTTGCTGACTCTTCAGGGAGAACTATACAGAAACTCAGATTATTTTTTCGAGTCTTTCCCATTATAACGTGGCTTGTCATCTAAGGGAAACTTGGATTCCCTTCCGCCAATGAATAGGAGTTAATTTTCCTGTGAGTGTATATGTAGCTTCCACAGACAGGAGTTCATTGGTCCTTTATCTGTCTAGTGAGAGCACCATGGCACCTGTTGGTGCTACTCCCTCGTGATGTGGCTTTTAGGCCCCACAGGAGGGTTAGGACTGCCCATGGCACTGCTCAAGGTTTGTGATAAAATACTCAGGAAAGTCCCACCAGCCATTTGGTAGAGGCCCGGAAAGCATCAGAGAGGAGACGGAACTTCTATTTCTCTTCCTCCTCCTCTCCCCTCCTCCTCCTTCTCTATCTGCCCCCCCGCCCCATCTCCTTACTCATGGGGGCTGGGATGTTGGGGCAGGCTGGAAGGCAGATGTGGCGGTATAGCCACTCTGATACTGTCTGTGGGCCTAGAGACTTCCTGGGGCTCTGCTTTGTGTAGAGAAGTTATAGCAAGTCAGTCCTTGAAAGGCCTCAGGATTGGAGCTTCTCCGACTGAAGAAAGACTTGTTCGGCTCTACTCACTATGTTCTGACTGAGCCAGCTCCTGACGCTTGTTACACATCTTCCCAAACCCACGGCGACTCACATGCAAGGAGTTGGGGTGTGAACCTTGTCAGAGACCTTCTGAGCGTGTAAATAAACGGCATCCACCAGGTCTTTCCTGGCCGGTGCTTACTTAGCTTGACATCACTAATAAGTTAGCCAGGCATCACTTCCTCTTCGAGATCATGGCTCCTCTGTGAGTTCTGTTGTATTAAGTACCATCATCCCCCACTTTCTAGAAGATTCCACAGATTGCTTGGATAGACAGGAGTGAGAGTCCCAGGTTCTCACTGGATTCTGTGTCGATGAATCGCTATCATATGGACCATTTCTCTGTTTTGTCTTGGTGTAACTTGTTATTGACAGGTAAGCTGTCTTGGCTCACTTTTCAACATTTCACTCTTAAGTTCTTTCTTAATTTTTGTGTAGATGCTATAGTGTCACCGGCATTTATCTATGACAGATTTTCTTTTTCTTCTTTTACCCCCATTTCTGTGTTTGTACTTTTATTGCTTCTTAGTATCACTCTGGACTCGTGGATTCTTTTATGTTCACTGTGACAGCCCATTAATGCAGTACTCATTTTACAGCGCACATTGTCCACATTTGGCCATAGGAAGCCTGTCAGGCCGGACCCTGTGGTGTCCTGACCCATGTCCCCCTTCTTCGACCGCCACCTCCTTTCGCTGACACACCTGTTCCTGGCTCTGTGTCCCCTTGCTCTCTCCCCCGCCCACCCCCCC
>NW_005358520.1:517905-541619 GCF_000412655.1 Myotis brandtii | reverse complement strand
GGTGGGGGGGAGAAGGGGATCCTCCCATCCTCGCCACATTCCTTCTCTTCCTTTACGAGGCCCCTGTCCACGACTGGCTTTGAAGTTCCTTGGAAGGTGGTGCCACAGATAGTTGTCTGCTCTGCCTCGTCTCCAGCTGCATCTGATCTGTCACAGCTCGGAGGCCCTCGGGCCCCTGGTTTGTAAATCTTCACATTTATGCCCGGACTCTCTGTGGAGTCAGCCTTTCCCGTGGCAGTAACTGCTGTGGAAGCATTTTCCTTTTTTTTTTGCATCTGGCTTGTTTTTATGATTCATGACAAAAAATTCATCTTGGGCTTCTAATGGTGTATTTTAAAATAGTCTCCAGACTTTCTGTGGTTTATTTTATTTTAAACTATTCCTTCTTATTTTTTTTTTATAATGGCCACATTTTCCTAAGCTCCCTTTCCTAAAATTAAGTTATTTATATGGCATTCCTTCTCTTGCCCAAATGCTGAGACTAATTGTTAGAAATAATGAGGAGACAACAATGGGCGCCCAGGGTGCAACCTGCGTCGGCTCTACTCACCTCGGCTGGAGTCTGAAATTCAGTTTTAGCAAATGTTCGTGATCGCCTGTAACACTGCATTCCCATGTGCACTTCTCTGCCTGTGAGAGAATGACAGTGTATCCCACATCATCATTACATTATCAGAGATTTTAACTTTCTTCATTATTGTATAACTAGAGGCCCGGCTCATGAAATTCGTGCATGGGTACGGTCCCTAGGCCTGGCCTGCGATCAGGGCCTCTTCTCGGGCTGTCTGCAGCTGGCCCTGCCCCCGCTGCCACCCACCCCCAGTTCCCCATTCTCCATCAGGCGATCAGAGCCTGTTGGCTTGGGGGAGGGACTGAGAGGTTGGCAGTTCCCGCTCGCTCGCTGGCCCCGCCCCCACCGCGGGTTGCTCTCTGTGTGTGGGGCGACCGGTGGGGTGGGGGCCTTGGCCTGGTGCCACCCATGTCCCCCGCCACCCACCCCTGGTTCCCTGTTCGCCATTGGGCGATGGGAGCCTGCCAGCTGGGGAAAGGGATTGAGAGGTGGTCAGTGAGCCTCATGGTGACTGGTCAAGCAGTTGTTTTGGTCGTTCCGGTTCCACCGTTAGGGTCAATTTGCCTATTACCCTTTTATTACATAGGATATCCATAGCTTTTAACAGAAGGTGCACATTCTTTAGTTTAACAACTAAGGCCTTTAATAATTTGGTCCCTAATTACCCTATCTTCTTTTACTTCCCACATGAACTTTTTTTTTTTTTTTTTTTTTAATCTTCACTCGGGGATATTTTTCCATTGATTTTTAGGGAGAGTGGAAGAGAGAGGGAAAGACAAGAGAAAAATATCGATGTGAGAGAAACACATCAATTGGTTGCCTCCTGCACGTATCCCAACCAGGGCCCAGGCTGGGGAGGATCCTGCAACCGAGGTATGTGCCGTTGACTGGAATTGAACCTGGAACCCTTTGGTCTGTAGGCTGATGCTCTATCTACTGAGCCAAACTGTTAGGGCTGAACTTCTTTTCTTTCCCACTGCAGTTCTTACACAATCTTACTTCATGCCTGTATTTTCTCCTGGATTGTCCTGGAATACCTTTCTCTCTCTTCTTCATTGTCTATATATTGAAATCTAATCAAAGATACCATCACTGTAATCAAAGTGTTAGCTGTAGGTCACTTTCCATTTAAATTGCCTGCAACTTCCACTAAATCTACGCTCCTTCACCTTCTATGTAATTCTGATGTCATGCCTGTGTGAGTCCAGATGTGAGAGTCCGCACCTCACTCGTATACATAGTAAAGGCCGTTCATGCCAAGTTTTTGAGAATTTAATACTTTCATTAAGGATTTAGGGTTCTTTCAATGGAATGTGTTTAAAAAAAAAAAAATTTTTAAGCCCTAGCCGGTGTGGCTCAGTGGATGGAGCGTCGGCCTGCGGACTGGGGGGTCCCGGGTTCGATTCCGGTCAAGGGCATGTGCCTGGGTTGCGGGCACATCCCTAGTGGGGAGTGTGCAGGAGGCAGTTGATCGATGTTTCTCTCTCATCGATGTTTCTAGCTCTCTGTCCCTCTCCCTTCCTCTCTGTGGAGAATCAATGGAATGTGTTTAAAAAAAAAAAAAAAGGATTTAGGGTTCTTAGGAAGGGTCACATTATTAAAGACTAAGATCTCAATTACTTCCTGTCTCCATCCTTCCTCACACCTCTCTTCCTCTCTCTCCTTTTTTGCCTCTCTCCCTTCCTCCACTTATCTGTATTCATTTCTGTATCTCCACCTCCGTCTCTCTCTCTCTCTCTACCTCTATTCTATCTCTGTCTCTGTCTCTGTCTCTATCTCTCTCTCCATCTCTATCTCTACTATCTCATTCTATCTCTGTCTATGTCTGTATCTCTATCTTTTTTCTCCCTTACCTTCTTACCTCATAGTTTTGTAGCCTGATCTCACCTTTCACACAAGTTTTCTCCTATACTCTAAGCAACTTAACAAATCTATTCTTTCCTGTAAAATACTGTAACTGCCCAATGTAAGTCATACTAGATGAAATCTTCTTTAGCTCATCACCTAGCAATAATTTCTTACATGCCCACAATGATCTAGGCCGTGTAGACACTCTGATTATGTGGCGGTGAAGGTGGAGATAAGATTCTAATATAGTATGTGATCTAAACAGCAATGTGTCATCACAAATTATTTGATTTGGATCCCCAGGCCGATGTGGATGCCATTCCTGTGATTATCATAGCATCCAATACATACTTTCATTCCTACCTGTGACCATGAGTTAGATAATTTATTGTTTGTGGGCTGGTCTCTTCTATTAGTCTGTAAACTCTCTGTCTTAGTTCACTCTGTGCTCTTAGAGTTAAGTATAGCACCTGCATATAGTATCCTCTGTTGTGGTAGGTGCTTAATCAATATTTGGGGTTGGTGGATGAGTCTTCTATATTTTCAGCACAGTTACATTATTTTAGTAAACTATCGTACATTTGCATTACTGCACTTTTACTATTAAATAGGGAATTCAATGAACACTACCTTGAACCTCTGTACAAATCTCTCTATATAAAAGGCTAATATGTAATGTGTCCTCTTGGGAGTTCGACCAGGAGACCGGGAGTTTGATCGCTTGCTATGGCGTGCCTTGACCACCGGGGGTGGTGCCGAACATGGCGGGTGATCAGCCAGCGGCGGTGGCTGGGCGCTGAGGGAGCGAGGGAAGGAGGAGGCGGAGGGGTGGAGGCGGGGATCCTGATCAACCCTGATCGCCAGCCAGGCCTAGGGACCCTACCCGTGCAAGAATTTCGTGCACTGGGCCTCTAGTATTAAATTTAAAAAAATGGTGCTTAATTCTCGACGTGAGTGACGCATCACATTATTTTACTCACTTGGGTAAGGTTCCTATTGGGTTTTTAGTTCCCAGGTAATATTCTAACACCTCCTGATGCAAGTTCCTTTATCCTTTCATGTCCCACTTGTTCAGAATCTGGGTGAGAGAGTTTTTATGAGAGAACATGGACACTCCTGGCTTCCATTGCTCCGCAGCACAGGACGCAGAAAGGATTCTGAAAGGCTGGAAGGCGATGCTGGTCGTGGGCGAGGTCAGCTCAGCTTGCCACGAGGCTCCAGACTCAAAGCAGGGCGAGTTGGGTTAGAATCGCTGGGAGAGAGGAAAATTGTGTGCTAATGGATTCCAGGGGATGATGAAATCTCTTATCTTATTAACTTGGCAGCGCTGAGTTCCTCTTATGTAAAATGTAATTTCCTTTCTCAAGGAAAAAAAAACACAGGCATCTGTTCTTACTCAGGACCAAATGGAGAATTCCTCACCCACATCAGCAGGCAGGGCCCGGCCACACGTGCGGCCTGCGAGGCCTCTCTCCCACCAGCCAGCTCGTGCCCCAGCGTTTCCCGCTCGTTGTTGGAATTATAAGCACCTACCATTTCCCAAGTTCATTAGGATTTTAAAAAACTACCTCTGATAAAACGTATATACTCTAAACATTAACCGGAAGCCTCATGGAGTCCAGTCAGGTTATTGGTAAGAGTCTCATGTGCCATCTCTTCTGTCCACCTTGTGCTGCTGGTCCCCATCGCCCAGCATCGGGTGGCCACAGCCACAGCCACGGCAGCCTCGGGCTCTCAGGAGCTAACGCTGTCTGTACCAGCGCAGCCTCCTTTTCCAATGGAACCCGCACCGCGAGCTGGTTATTTGTGTCCCTCCCTCTCCCCTGAGGAAGCTCTTGCTGGAAATTAAACCTTTGCCTCCTAAAGAGGAGAGACCAGGCAAATCCCAGCCACGGACTTGTTACTGAAACAGGCTCCTCGTCCTAATGTGGGTCAGATGGCATATTTCTTTTTTTAAATGTATCTTTTGATTTCTTGAATTATTCAGAAAACCCTCACTGCTTTGGAGGTCACGATCTGTAGGGCTCCGTCTTGCATCACAGCCGCGCGTCCGCCGGGCAGGATGCCTGTGCGAGCCGCCCCGAGGCCATCTGGCCTGCAGATGCTGCACACAGCGCTGGGGTTTGTTATTCCTCCTGAAGTTCTGGGAAACAGATTGACCCCAAAATCCTCCCCCGTGATCCCTCGCATATGAATCTTCATGGCCGTGGCCAGGGCCTCGGGGACTCGCTTCTCCAGCTGCATGTCTTTAAAAGACTGAGCAGGAGCACCTCTGACGCGGCCTGGGAGGGCGTTTCCCACGGTGCTGTGATGGCTGCGGTCTTCCCTGTCGCCTGGCCACACCTCACCCCCTTCACCGGCCGCTCGGGCCTGCGTCCTCTGTGAAGCCTCCCCTGCTCATCTAACCTGCAGGCATCTTGTCCTGCCTGGAGCACCGACTGTGCCCCTCATCACGGCGTAGGTTGGGCTGAATGTCCCGCGTGTGTGCTTTGGTCACCCATCAGCGTGCAGGCTGTGTGTCAACAAGATCCTTTTTCTTCTTTAAATTGAATTTTATTGGGGTGACATTAGTCAACATGAACATACAGGCTTCTTGTGTGGGTTACTAATTCACACAACCTGCCTTTTGCCCATGTGCCCACCACCCAGAGTCAGGTCTCCTGTCACCTCACATTAGGACCCCTTGCCCCCCACCCCCTCCCTCTGGCGACCACCACGCTGCTGTTTGTGTCCATGAGTTTCAGCTTTACATCCCACATGTGAGTGAGATCATATGGTTCTTAGCTTTATCTGACTGACTGATTTCACTTCACACAATGTTCTCAGGGCCCATCCATGTTGTTGTAAATGACGCTGTTTCATCCTTACGGCTGTTAGTACTCCATTGTGTGTGGACCACACCTTCTTTATTCAGTCCTCTATCGAAGGCACTTCGGCTGTTTTCAAAGAGGGAAGTTTACATCACTACAGGCCTATCTCAAGAAACAAGAGCAATTCCAAGTAAACAACCTAACATCACATCTTAAAAGACTAGAGAAAGAAGAACAAAATCAACCTAGCAGAAGAAAGGAAATAATAAAAATTAGAGCAGAATTAAAATACCCTTTTTAAAAAAAAATATTTTTATTGATTTCAGAGAGAGGAAGGGAGAGGGAGAGACAGAAACATCAATGATGAGAGAGAATCACTTATCATCTGCCTCCTGCACACCCCCCACTAGGGGTGGAGCCTGCAACCCGGGCATGTGGCCTGACCGGGAATGGAACCGTTGACGCTCAACCACTGAGCCATGTGGCCGGACTGTTAACAAGATTCTTTTTGTCTTGTTTTGTAAACTATAAGGGACAATACCAGGGACACCATGATTGGACCTATGTAGAGTGGATACTGTGTTAGTGCCATGGAAGAAGCCTTATTCGAATACAGGATGTGGGAGACTGTGTCGGGCTGGGGGTAAGGGAGGTGGAGAGTCCACAATGGGAAACGGTGACCTCGATCACACAACCGGGTCCAGCTTTCCAGGGGTTTCCTGTGAACGGGGAGGCATCGCCGCCAGGTGGTCCTGGGCAAGTGGGCGGTGCCTTTGTGCTCAGGAACGGGCCCTTCCCCCTCGGGGTGCATTGGTTAAGCCCGGCCCAGAGCAGCAAGGGGTCTGGGATGACCTGCTCCCGCGGGCCTCAGTGGAACGATGCGCAGGGGCCGTCCTGACGGTGGCACAGAAGGTGCGGGAAGGGAAGGAGCCTGGGCGTCCAGGCGTCCCCGCCGGCACGGACGGCGTGTGGATGTGCTGTCCAGCTGGACGCCAGGAGCGGGGACTGTGATGTGTTCCCCGTTGGGGGAGGTGTGAGTAGTGGCTGGTGTGACAAAGATTTGTTTAAGGATCTATGCTTCGAATTAGCAGACGCCAGTAATATTTCAGAGAAGGGGCAGGGAGGCGAGGAGCAGTAGGTGAGGTTTGTAAGGTGAGAGCCATGGTCAAAGGAAAAGGAGACACACATCCGAGGTGTGCGCGACTTTGTGCTGGGGCAGAGCGCAGCGGAGGGCAATGCCGAGCTTGAGGATGGTTGGAGGGCAGTTTAAAAAGACAATTTTAGTAGCTGCACTTAGAGAGATTGCAGGGTAGCCCTGGGAGAAGACATCCGCGATGTCTGTGGTATCGGACGCGGAAAGAAAGGGGAATGATTAAGGTGAAGCCGGGAGAAAGTTCCGGTCGACTATGTGGCTGTGAATTCTGAGGGTGTCTGCTCTGGAGACTGAGGAGATGGAATGGACAATACCGATTTAAATTATTCTTCTTTAACGGATACTCGTGAATATTATTATTTGGAGGGTACATTTTATTTAGTTTCTCAATTATTAAGCACATGTACAATGCATTTTTATTATAAAAAAGTGCAAGTGCACGGTGTTGAGGTGGCATTCAAAAATATGTTCTTGCCAGTATAGGTTTAAAGTAGTCTTTTTAATTATAGGGTCATTTGTTTTTTTCTAATTCATAATCTACTTGTGAATTTGATGGCATAAGCTAACTTCAAGAATAATGCTCTAAAATCCCATGGTCTCTGGGGATGTCGTCCTAAGCATAGGAACTTCCTCAGGTGGTAGGGGAGGTAACTTCAGGTTACACACCACGTTTGATATCTTGCAAGTTATATGTGTGCATGTATATTAGAAGAAACTGTATAGCTTATCAAATCTAAGATTTGTTTAAAAACTTAAAGCTTAAAAACTGGAAAAGTCAAATCAAAATAGACTTTAATGGAAAATATATGTAAATAATGGTATATAATGTACACAAATATAGAAAATTTATAATTATAGTGACCTAGTTGACTGCCATATGGGAGATCCTATAGTCTGCTTACATCATAAATTTAAACATTTATCTCAAAAATAAGAAAAAAGGAATTTAGGGGAATTTTAAATATTTAGACAAGTTAGTTGAAAAATAAGCTTGTTTTATCATAGAAAGATTTTACTATTTTAAAGAAATTTTGGTTTAAAATTATTTTCAATCCTAATAGAAAAACAATTTTAATGTAATCTTGTTTATGCAATGTTTTCAGTATTTATATAATTTAGGAGAAAATTTAGCTGCTGATTACATTAAATTTATATTATCTCTTAGCATAAGACATAGAGATTTCAGAAGAGTTCGATAGTAACTATAAAATGACCATCCATAAAACATTTCACTTTTTTTTTCTTAGTATCATGAAGCTTAACTTTTGCTCTTTGATCCTTGACATAAACTTTATTATGAAATTAAGCCAATAAAATATATTGCACAACTAGGTTTCTTCACGTCTAAAAGAGGTGGCTTCACTAATAAATTGTAATCGATTAGATGCCATTGACTGGCCAGCTGACTTTATTTACACCGTAGGAATCTCACTCTTGCTCTGTGGCCCTGGTAAATTTCAAGAATTTAGGGAAAAGTTGAGAGAGTATTAATTTTAAAGGTTGCTTTGACCGTGTGACCCATGTGACTGTGTAAACCCGCTTTATTTATTGGGTGAGAGAAGATCTTTAATCAGAGCCTCAAATAAATTATGAGACTCTAATGGGCATCCATTTATACCAGTGACAGTAGTTGGCTGAAGGGGTAGAAAGAACATGCCTTCTGCAGTCATGTGAACAACGGGCTGTGAAAACTGACTTCACTACTTTGGGGGAATCAGCGGTCTCCGTGGGCCCCAGTCCCTTTGTCTGTAAAACAGGAAACTGGAGCGTAGCCTGACCTCGGGGCGTCATGGGCACCGATCAGGTACGGCCCGCACGACGCCCGGCGTGGAGTCACACTTGCTGAACGGCTCTTCTGAGTCACCGCCAGCTGTTCACGCGGCAGTGTCTTCTCTGGCCTGTGCACACTTATTCCCAACGCGGCTCCACACGAACCACCGGAGCTCACGCAGTTCACCTCCTGTCTCTGCCCTGCCAGTCTCGCTTCAGTTCCCAGCCTTAGGAAAATAACTTACTCCAGGGGTCCCTGTTAGGAATTACCTGGGCTAGGTCGTTTCCTAGCTAAACTGAACGTCTACCATGAGAAATAAGACTAAACAACGAGGGAGAGGGGACGGCGAATACCGTACAGGGAGAGGAGTATGGAGGTGGGAGCTCTGACTGTGTCGCACTGTACACTTGGGGCGAAGAGAAACTTCCCATTCTCTCCCTCCTGGGGCCTAATGCACATGCCCACGCGCACGCCTTGTCCGTGTCCCGTCATCGGGTCTGTGGAGGCGCACTGCCGTCTCTGTGTTCGGCCTTCTGTTCTGTAAACATCTCTGTTTCATGGTAAAGTGCCAAGTGTGCCTCCAGGCCTCAGACGTGCCCCTGCTCAGGGCAGGCTCTCGCTGCGTGAGGCAGAGTAAAGGGGAGAGGCCGGGTGGGCAGGAGCCCTGGAGGGACCCCGGGGGCCCTGTTCCTCTCAGCCCCGCGCGGCTACCGCTTCAGCGCGCTGGGGACCCGGCGCTGCTCTGCTCTGTAGGACCCTGTGGAGAGTGGATGTGTGAGTTCTCTGTGCTGGTGCGAATGAACTACTTTTTAACTCTGATGCTAATTTTTATTTTTGCTTTTTATAAAAAATACACTAAACAATTGTACTCTGACATGATTTAACTTCTGATCATTTTTTCAAATATACTTTTTATATTAGAAATTCTAGATGTACAGAAACATTGTAAATATATATTCCAGATCCGATGTTCCCTCTTCTTAACATCTTGCATTAACAACAAATGAATCAATAGTAACAATTTATTATTAACTCAAGTTATTACAGATGTCCCCTATTTTCTCCCCACTTTCCCCCTCCACCCAGCCCCCGCCCACCCCACGTGTCTGTGCCCGTGGCGTATGCATATGTGCATACAAGGTCTCTGGTTGATCTCTCCCAGCCCCATCCCCTCCCCTCTGGATCTGTCAGTCTGTTCCGTGCCCCTGGACCCGTTTTGTTCACCAGTTAATTTTGTTCATTCGATTCCATGTTTAAGTCAGATCATGCGATACTGTCTTGTTTTCATGACTGACAGCTCTGAGCAGTAGTGGTCAGGGACTTTATAGAACGTCCCTTAATCTGACTTTTTTTAATGTTCAGACCGGGGTTGTGGATTTTGGGAGGATGATCCAGAGTGACATGCCATTTTCAACCGCTAACATGCCTCACCGCTCTCGAGACACTGTGTCCCTGCTGGAGTCGTGTTGTCGTCTCCACTGTAAGTTCCTACTTTCCTTTCCCACATGGGGCTCGCTGGGAGAGAGCCCCGCTGTGCAGCCCCCACTTGAGGGTGGGAGTTAATGCTCCATCTCCTTGTCTACATAAATTATTTGGAATTCTGCACAGATTATGTTTATTCCATTAATTAATCAATTAATTTATCAGTTGATTTATCTATTTACTTGCATTTCTTCAGTATGAGCTCATAGATATTTTTTTAAGCTCCGGGTAATAATTCAATGCCACTTTGCTTATTTATTGGTCAGATTGCTCCAATTTGAGTGGTAGGCGTTCTCTCAGTTGGCCCTCGCGTCTCTGACGTACTCCCATCACGGTGGGGTTTTCTTAGCACTTTCTTACTGTTTAGCTGCTAAACAGCACAATGACATGCTCCAGTGCATTTCCTGCCCCAGCTGTAGAATCAGTCACTCCTCCAAAGGGCGCTCTTTCATTGGAGCGTGGCAGTAGAACCCACAGTCTTGGGTCGAGGTGCATTCAATGCTCCTTGGATGGGAGGGGAAATCATTCTTTTTAAGCCCATGCAGCAAAGAAATGTGTGTGTGTGTGAACAGGTGTATATACACATACATATAAATACTTTAATGGATTACGTTTTTATTAATATTTCAGAAGCGAGGACAGTTTGGAAGTAGGATAGCCTTGGCTTTTATAGCATTTCTTTCCAAACTTTCCATGTGTGGGGATATCATATGAAACAGGCAAATTAGGGCATACCATCGAATGCCAGGAGGGTAGAGCTAGGCAACTGCTGGCAGCACCACCTTAAAAATACACCTAGCCCAGAGATCCTTACCCGCACAGGCTGAGTAGGCTGCGCATATGTCTTGTTTGGCGTACACAGTGCTTTTAAAAATGATTTGAATTACATAAGTAACATTAAAAAATTGAGAGAGATCAAATCCAAATATTGATTTCTAGGTCCTCTTGAAAGTTCCTCATGTCTGAGAAACACTAACCCGCGTCTTAGGCAGCAGTCAGCTTTCGTGACAGGTGGTTCGACCCTGAGGACTGCACACGCCCCTCACTGCCACCCCCTCTCCCTCACGGGACCAGGCAGGCAGCTCAGGCTCCATCCCACGTGCACTGCTGTTCTTCCCTCAGTGGGGAGGGAGGAAGACATTTCTTGAACACATGGTTCACACATGGGGGAAATGAAAGTCTACGACATGCATGTTATTAAGTACATGAGAGAAAGCCTGTTCCTCTGTGCAAATGAGAAATATCCCTCTGTGCTTAACACGAAATGAGACTGCTCAGTATGCTACTCCCATAATTCTAGTGCACCAGCGGCCCCGCCCATTTCCTGCCGAATCGTTGCTTTTCCGTGGGGATCAGGTTTGTTGTCCTTCCTACTATTTCTCTGGAATTTTCCACAAAGTACTGTGACCCAGTGCAGAGCGTGGATGTTGCTGTGGCCTTGATGTATGTGCCATTATTATATGGCCTAGGTTTGAATCACAAAGGACATCTAAATAAACACATATTAGTACATACATCATGCCTGCACGCATACATGCATGACAGTAATGCTGCTGTTGGAAGATGCGGATGAGCTCAGCGGGAACTTTGGGCCCGCCGCACAACATGTTGTTTTATATGCGAGTGAATGTGTTAGAGCAGGCGCCACACGATGAGCAGTTACAAACATACATGTGGTGGATGCGTCCGGAGTTGCCCACGAAGGTTCTGGACTTTCGAGGCCGAGAAATCCAAGCTCGAGTGAGGGTCCTGCCGCCGCGCTGCCAGTCACTGTACTCTAACGCCCCCTGTCCCTCACCCACCCAGGGAATGAATGGGATCGATGAAACATGTGCGGTCCAGAAGAACTTAAATCTCTAACGATCGCTATCCTGGTGAGGAAGCTGCCCTCCAATCACCCGGTCTGGGTTGAAGCCCAGGGCCCGCCGTGTCTGTCTGAGGCCCCGGCAGGCGTCTCCCCACTGTGAGCTGCTGCCTCCGCCTCCGGGGGACGCTGAGCTGAGGGTGAAGTGATCAGCAGTGGGACAGTGTGTGCAGTCTCGGCGCGTAGTATGTGCTCAGTAAATACACGCTCTGCCGCCGCCGCCACTGCCACCGTTCCTGCCACTGCCCCGATTGAAACAAAGCCCTTTAAGCCGAACGTCTGTGGTTTAGTAACTCATCAAATCAAAAAGGACCAACTCCCGCCTGCTCAGTCACCGGGTTCTTGTTACCCTGGGGACTTCCCACGTGCGTGGCAATGACCATAGTCTTCGCAGCTGAATGGAGCTGCCGCCCGCACTGCAGCGTCCTCATTAGCCATCAGCTGCCCAGTGGCGTGGAGGGGCCCCTCGGTGTCCATGGGAACCAGACCCAGGACCCCCGGACACCGAATCTGCAGATGCTCAGGTCCCGGATGGAAAATGGTGCAGTACCTGCTCTAACCTAGGCACATCCTCCTACGCTTTCATTCATCTCTAGGTTACTTACAAGGACTCATACATGTAAATGCTATGCAGATAGTTGTTAAACTGCGTCGTTTAATCATAAGAAAAAATGTCTCTACATGGTCAGTAGCAACCATCTTAGGTCTAACTGCACATGAGCAAAAATGTCACATTTCCCCCTGATTATTTTTGATTCATGGGTGGTTGAACCTGTAGATTCAGCAACCATGGTTCTGGAGGGCTGACCGCACTGCCTTTTGTGTTCGGGTCACTGTTTGTAACAGAAGAATAGGGCTTGGTAGACATCACCCCAGGGCCCCATCTGCAAGCGCAGTTAGCGGGTACCTGGTGGGGGCCCCGTGGTTTCGGGGAGCGTGGGAAACACTTATGTTACTAATAATGCCTTCCAACTGCTTATGTGGCAGTATTTTGTCATGAAATATCTCCGTCGTAAATTACGTGTCACCTGTTATTTTCCAGGTTAGGGAATAAAAAGCTGCTAAGGAGGTTGTGGAATAGTCTAGAAACCCATGGCCATCTGTGGCGGGTCCTGTTTTGCTGTTTTGTTTGAATGAGAAGTTCTGTGCTTTTAAATAAAGCCAGTACTTTATTGTTTTACTTCAGCCACAAGTGTAAGCTGAGATGGAATATAGAAAAACAACAAAAAGAAAAATTACGACTTAAATGGGAAATGTACTATGTACATTGTATGCATCCCAGCTGATCCCGGGCTGTAGAGCTCAATACGGATATTGTTCCTACAGGCAAGGGGGCTTTCTGAAGCTTTGAAACGAACGCCTCTTATTCCACACGGATCGCACTGGTTTCATGTGCTTAGTGAGGTCCAAGGACCAGGGCTTTCATTGCTAGGGGGTTAACTCGGATGGGGTATCCACCCCACCTCCCTCTGTTTAGCCAGGCTTATGAGATATAAATGGAACATTTTTTTTGCATTGCCATTTATGATATTATTTGCCCAATTTCCCTGGATTTTGCCCTTGACTTCCTGGTGTTTGCTAATTCCCAGATTCCAAAAAGGTGTCTTTATGTAATTTTTTTTCCATTTTGTACTTCAGTGTATTTGAATTTGCTTTATGTAAAACTGTTAAAAATGATTCCCGTCTTCAGCTCCCTGTCTCTGACAACTGCTCAGGCATCTCCCAGTTGCTGTTCCCGACGCTCCCAGCCAGGCATGCAGAGGCAGTGGATACTTCATATTGTTTGATTGATGTTTGACAGTAAATTAGATGGATAGTTAAAATCACACATCTTTTATTTCTACCCACTATGATTTGAGTATTTGAATCTCATTTTTGTTTTTCAGTTCTATGATGCTTTTCCAAAAATGATTTATAGTATTCAGTTTAAGTAAGAGTACAGTCAGATCATTAAAAGTTAAGCTAGTTTTTACTTAATGTTTGAAGCCAGGGCTAATAAAGTTATTTACATATTTTTCTTAAGCATACAAAATTCATTTTATTTGATTAACAAAAGGTTTAAAAATTTAAACAAATATGCAATCATGTTCGTAACCTTTCCTAAAATAAGCTCTCTATTTTTCTCTGATTTTCTGAAGTTGTCTGTTCCGAAGTGATCCTGTTATTCTGGAATGTTGATGTGGTAGGAAACTTCTACTTATGTCTCCAAAAAGTAGGCCATGATTACATATCATAAAAATAGACGTGAAACGTGGCTGTGTGGGCCTCTCGAGGTCAGAGAACCTGCCACGAGCATGGTAACCACATGTCCATTCATCTCAATGACTTAATCGTTCAAATAGCAGACATTTTTACAGAGACAGTCAAATTATGAACCTAAGTGGGTGAGTTAACAAGTACCTTATAATCGAATCTATTATCTTTTGAATTAACCCATTTAGTATTCATATTTTACCAATTATATTACACCGAATTATTTTGTTTAAAATATTCAAATATACTTATGAGAAATATGTAATTATTGATTCACATATAGAATGTCTCCCCTTCTCCTTTAATTTGTTTTACCAAGTATAAGAGGTGGATGTAGCTGAAGGTTTCATGTGTAGGGTGACATTCTCTTGGAGGGACTGAATAACTAATTTAATCACAGTTGAGCGTTAATTCTTGTTAATTCAGTTCTTAAATTCACCTTTCATCAGAATTGCTAATTTTCACATTTTGGGGCAAAACAAGTTCTCATCAGTGTGTTTGCCTGAAGCCAGATTGAGGGGGAATCATCACCCGTTCCTTCCCCAGGTCTAGACAGGTTGATGTCTAATTAGTGAGTGACCTTTGGGCCTCATTGTTATTGTTGCTGCTCAACAGAAACCCACCTGCTGTGACCTACACTTTTTCTAAGCAGATGCTCACAGCTGCCCTCTTCCCAACGGCAGCCCCCACCTAACCTTTCACTCTTAGAGTTCAGCTCTATTTTGTCCAATAAAGTGCCCTAAGGCTTTGTCCTACAACCAGTGTAACGTGAAATGTTAAAGGGTCTTCTTGGAGAAGGAGAAGAGGAGAAGGAATAAAAGATCAAAAACATGAACAGTAAAATGGCAATAAGTGCATATCTATCAACAATTGAATCTAAAAATCAAAAGAAATGAACGGGGAATCCCTGCTAGATGTCAAGGATTCAGCATGAGCACGACCGGAAACCCTGCCTCCGTGGGGAGAGGAGCCTCAGAGGCAGTAAAGCAAAGAGTCAGGAGGAATATGCTCAACCTCTCATAGGTGTGAGCACCCGGTAAACAGCTGTGGAATGGGTACATGAATGTTTAAAGAAATTCTAAAAAGTGTCATCTTCTTTCAGTTACTTCTCTAAGTGAATAGTCAGACATGGCTGTCACTGAATCCGCTCTCACAGTGTCTCTGTGATGAACAGGGTTCCGAGTAGAGATCGGAGGCACAAGGTAGATTCTCCCTGCAAAACGCTGTCATCGTTCCGTGAGTCACAGAGGAAGACGCATCCTTATGCAAAACCAGTGAGAGCGCGTCAGTCCCAAGTGACGTGTTCTGGAACGTTGTCCGTCAGCCTGTCTCCCGTGTCCAGGGAAATGTCTGGCACAGAAAAGACAGAAACACATTCTTGTCAAACTGAAGTGAAGGAATATAAAAAGGGAAAAGTCTTTTAATTCTGTGGCCAAAAGATCTCTAGATGCAGCGGTCGCCAGCCTTTTGGAGGCGACCTTTCGGTTGGCGACCAATGTATCTAGAATATCACAATACAGACATCTTACTTTATTAACTGCTCATTCTTTCATTTTTCTTTGCTTCAAAGTCAGTTATGGTGATACATTCCCTAGACAGTTCCTAAAAGAGAGCAATCTGAAACAACTAAAGCATCCATGCCACGGAGGTGTGAACTTTACTATAACCTGCCAGCTCACTCCCGTCTTTGACGCATCTGCATATATGTTTATTTAATACACTAGAGGCCCGATGCACGAAATTCGGGCAAGAGTAGGCCTTCCTTCCCCCGGCTGCCAACACCGGCTCCCCTCTGGCACCCAGGACCGGGCTTCCCTCGCAGGCCCGGCTTCGTCCAGAAGGTCGTCCAGAAGGACGTCCGGTCTAATGAGCATATTTTGCTTTTATTATTATAGATGGCTAAATTATAATCCAAATGTTTCCCCTAAGTCTTAGCACAAGGAAAGTTTGAATAATTGCACGTAAAATGCAGTTAAGTCAGTCTTTGACTCCTAACTTGAAGATAATTACCGAGGCCACGTACAACGATTTATCCATTTTGAGATCAAATAGGTGATTTATGGCCCAGCTAGTGCGGCTCAGTGGTTGAACATTGACCCATGAACCAGGAGGTCAGGGTTTAATTTCCGGTCAGGGCACATGCCCGGGTTGTGGGCTCGATCCCCAGTGTGGGGTGTGCGGGAGGCAGCTAGCTGATCATGTTCCTCTCTCATCATGGATGTTTCTATCTCCCGCACTCTTCCTTTTTCTCTCTGAAGTAAAAAAAAAAAATCAATAAAAAATAGGTGATTTATGAACATTAATATCACCCAGTAGTTTTTGCATGTAAAAGAGAGGAGGGTTTGAAAAGATGAAAAAACTGACAACATTTGACATAGAAACTATTGTTTTGTTCACACTATTTCCTCTTGATCTATTCTTGCATAGTTAAGGAATGTTTCAGAATCACCTCAAAATAAAAGGAACGAAAGAAGTCATTCTTTAATCGTTTTATGTATTTCATATTCAGAGGATGGGTTTCAGATTTCTCTAGCGAGTTACTTATGGGCTGGGCCCCTGTGGTAACATGTAGGGGATTTTCCTGCCAGTTTATAAAAGCAAAGACCGGCCGAGGCCCCGCTGCCAACGCCCAGCATGGGTGACGCCGGCCCTCTGTCCTCCGGAGGCAGGCGTGTTCCTTCCTGCTAAGGCCTCCCCGGGATGAAATGTGTTCCTTGAGATGTCTTGTGTCTGTGAATTCTGCGCAGTGACACAGCCCCCGTGGACGGTGAGGGGCGCGGGCCCCAGGCAGTGTGGCGACTCCTGCCACCCACCCCGAGTGGCTGTGCTGGTCTGATCGGGCGGGGAGACTGATCGCTAAGTGCAGCGGGTCACAGGGTCTGAGTGATGCCTGAGGGAAGGGCGTGTCAGGAAGATGCCGGCGGAGTGAGGTTTTAGGTTGGGGTGGTTCTCAGTGGCACGTGTTCCTGCGAAGGGCAGGGCGTGCCATGTAGCTCTTGTCCGTGTTGTTATAAGGAAGGAACAAGACACATGTTCTCCTCTGACACCCGGACCCGGGACGGCCAGGCTGGCCTCTCACCGCGGAGCAGTCCTTTCCGTGTTGTTCTTCGCGTGGAGGAGTGGGCGGCCGTGGGAACCTGGCCGTGAGGACTCGGGGACGATTCCCGAGGAAACGGCCTCCTGGTCCTAGAGGAGCTTTAAAAGACACCTTGCCAGTTGCAAAGCGAATCAGCATTACAGAGGAGGCCCAGGAGTTTATACATCAACAAATCCTGTGAGTGATTCCCATTCAAAGCCAGACTTCAGAAGCACAATTCAAAACAAAATCAAGGCTGAAACTTTAAAAAATAAAATAAAAAGAGACCCTTTGACTTGAGGTCTACACAACATTTAAAGTCACAGAACATAATTTTTATGGGACTGATTTGGGGTGAAATCTTTGAATGGAGGGAGAACTGAAATATCACAGAACGTGGTCAGATTCTGCCCCGGCTTAAAGCATCCTGTCCAGGTGGCATAGAATCCGTCTCAGAATCGTCCCGACTCTGACTGAACTGAGCACAGGTGTCCTGGTGGGGGCAGCTCAGGGCGTGTGACCCTGACAGGCCGCTCGCGGCCGCAGGGGCCTGTCCAGCTCCTGTGCTCAGGCAGGGACTCGTCTGCCCACAGCACCCCCTTCCCTCCTCCTGCGTCCTGGCGGCTGTCCTGAGAGCCGAGCGCTCTGTGCTGTGATGCTTCGCAGGCCGACAGCAGAGCCTGGTGCTAATGCTTGGCCTGAAGGTGTTGTGGGAGGAACAGGATTCCTCCCTGCCCATCGCCCTCTGCACACGGGTTTCTGCCAACAGGACGCCCTACGTGACCGCTCTCCCCGTCTCCCCCCCCCCCCCCCCCCCATGCAGGGGGTCCCCGAGGGAGAGAGCGCCTGAGCAGCTCGGGCTGTGCTGTGCACTGAGGGGGCTGCGGCGGGCAGGACGAGCCCGGGAACCTGTGTGCTAATGACAATCGTGTGTAAATAACACATTTTGATATCTCAGAGCACTTTCTCATCTATTTGCTTCTCCAAACAACCTCGTGCGTGTGTGGGTCCCCCCCCATGCAGGGGGTCCCCGAGGGAGAGAGCGCCTGAGCAGCTCGGGCTGTGCTGTGCACTGAGGGGGCTGCGGCGGGCAGGACGAGCCCGGGAACCTGTGTGCTAATGACAATCGTGTGTAAATAACACATTTTGATATCTCAGAGCACTTTCTCATCTATTTGCTTCTCCGAACAACCTCGTGCGTGTGTGGGTGGGGTGGGGGGTGTTTCACTCTCTTTTATTGGATTAAAACATTCTGAGGATCAAAAAAGTTGTTTGCAAAGGCTTCACAGCAAATGATGTTCGGTGCCGGAGTTCCAAGTCCAACTAAAACGATATCTCAGAGCACTTTCTCATCTATTTGCTTCTCCGAACAACCTCGTGCGTGTGTGGGTGGGTTGGGGGGTGTTTCACTCTCTTTTATTGGATTAAAACATTCTGAGGATCAAAAAAGTTGTTTGCAAAGGCTTCACAGCAAGTGATGTTCGGTGCCGGAGTTCCAAGTCCAACTAAAAAAGCTGCGGGTTCCTCCAGCCTCGGGCCCGCCCAGTGTCTCGGGCCTCCCTTTCCGTTTCCTTTCCTTCCTGGTCTTCCAGCCGCAGAGAGTTACAGAGTCCTGGGCAAAGGCTGCTTCTTTCTCGAGTCTCAGCTAGCACACCTCTCCCCCCACAAGACTAATGGGTTCCTCCTACAAAAGGCCTTCAAAATACGTGTCCCCTCAGCACCGTACCTGTTTCCCACAGGGTCTGTGTTCTGTGGCAGTGGCTGGATTACCTGGGACGAGAGCTACCTGAGATGAGAGTGCTGGCTTCCGTTTGGCCTAGTTCTCCTAGTGAGTGGGGCCGTGGCGTGGAGCAGGGGCTCGACGTTGTTGGGTGGATGGAGATCACAGTCGCTCTGCTCAGGGCCTGTGCATTTCCTGGAGTGTTTCTCTGGGTGTTTCTTTGGGGACCCCAGTTTGTTCCTTCGCTCTCCCAAGGCCTTTCAAAGCCCCTCCTTGGTGCCCTGGGCTGTAGACGTTCCGTTGCGTTGCTATGGTCATGTTTGTTACTGCAGAAGTTAGTCCTTTCGTTGGGAATGCATTTTTTTTTTAAATTACGATGCTACCTCTGTAGGGGAAATTAGATTTGAATTACGTTGCAGTCAATCCCTGAATTACATGGTTTCACTTACGATTTTTCGACTTTAACATGGCACGAAGGTGGTTCGCGTTGCTCTTTTCCTGGGCTCTGTGCCATACGATGCTCTCACCTGCTGGGCAGCCCCAGGAGGGTAGGTAAGGAACGCAGTGGGGTCTTGCGTGCTTGTTGGATGGTGTGTCCTGGGCATGTTTAAGGTCAGCTACACTGAGCTGTGGTGTGTGGGGGTTAGGGGGTATTAAATGCCGTTAGCACTTACGATATTTTCAACTTACGATGGATTTACGGGGACATAACCCATCGTAGGTCGAGAACCATCTGTATTTTATTTGCACGTTTTACTAAGAAATAGAACTTATTCTCTCTGAGTTTTAGGACTTTTTGACATTTTAGTACAATTGCCAAAGCACTGATTTCCTTTTCCTCTTAAGAAATTCTGCAGAATGTTCCACTCGGTGTACTCTAAATGCCATATGGCTTTCCTTGAAATCCACCCTTGTTGATGACATGAAAAGAAATGACATTTTATAAATGTGTTTTAAATATTAGGGAAGAAAAGTACTTTTTAAATAATAAAACACTTAGGTATTAACTATAGTATTACAATAGGAAATAACAATTTAGTGTTAGGAGTCATAACTCAGAGGAATTTGCCCGTCTCTTTCCATCACACAAAATACTACAGTTGTGAAGACCCCTCACGTACCAGCTGTTAGATGACATACACTCACGCACACTTTATTGTCACATTGGCTTTTCCTTTACTAATATTTTAAATTCTTTAACGCTTAAGGGCGACAAACTGAATGATTGTGAAGTTAACATCACAATCATTTAAAATTATTTAATCCCAAATAATTTTAAATATAATCAAGTTTCTATTTAAGAATCAATCTTTCAGTTTCCGAGTCTTTAGAACACTGAATAGTGGAGTTTATAGTTCATCGCACATGGGCTGGCATGCAGCAGCATAAAGCTATGGCTGGGAGAGGGTTATGGCTGCACATTTCATATTCCTGTGAGCTCTGGGCAAGTTGCACTCGCCCTGCAGACGGTATAAGGAATCCAAGCCTGGGGCCCTACGGGATGAAAACCCGGCTCTAATGTTATGGGTTGAGGTAGAACGATGTTGCCTGTGTGGTTCCAGGGTACATGCACTTTGGTGTGCACGCGGAGAACGGTGTGGGGTGTGCTTTAGAATTCCTAGCCCCCAGAGAAGTCACTGGAGCATGTAGAAGGCAGGAAACAATGACTCTACTCTACCTTCTGTCTAGCAATTCAGGTGCTGCACAGGCCTTACCCCTGTGGTCGAATCTACAACTCCAGAGAGACTTCTATTGGGGGAGACATACTTACTTTAAGTTTCCTTTTTCATCCAGTCCACCTGGTCATCTTATTTGCTAATATGGTTCAATCATGGAAAGTTTGGCTGAGCTCACAATAAATCCCATCAGCCTTTGTGCTTGATATTTAGCTAACAAAGTTCCACTCAATAACTCAGTCTCTGCTATTCCATTAACATCATTAGAATGTGCAGATTCACCCAATTATCTTTCATTAAATACGTATTCAAATGGATCAGATTTAAATTTTTTTATTAGATCACTCTTATTATTATAAAACAAAATGAACAATCACTTTTATTCTATGATTTGTTTTTATTTCTAACTAGAGGCCTGGTGCATGAAATTCATGCACGGGTAGGGTCCCTAGGCCTGGCCAGTGATCAAGGCCAATTGGGGCCATCCAGCTGCCAGCCAGGGCCTTCCTTCTGGCTGCCGGCTGCCAGCCGGGGCCTGCCTTTCCTGGCTCCCGGCCTACGGCTGGGGCCTTCCTTCGTTCTGTGCCGTCCCCTGGTGGTTAGTGCATAGCGAGCGATCGAACTTCTGGTCGCCCAGTCGAACTCCCGAGGGGACAATTTGCACATTAGGCTTTTATATCTATAGATGGTTATTGCCAGTCAAATTGATTGCGACTGAACTGGTAGTTACTAAACAGGAAAAAATGGAAGTTGTAGCTGGTTCTTGGAGGAGGTTTTTATTTTTAAAACACTTAACAGATTAAATAAAAAAAAGTTAAGGATTTTTGTAAAGATCAGTTCAGACTTCAGAAAAATGAAAGGAAATGAAGACTTGAATAGGATGTAACTTAAAAAGCAGGCGGATGATGGTCTGCTTTAAAGCGTATTTCTCAATGTTGAGTTTGATTAAATTTTTCCCTTATGGCGTTTTCAGCATCACTCTTTAGTCTAAGTCAGTGGTCAGCAAACTGCGGCTCGGCAAACTGCGGCTCACGAGCCACATGCGGCTCTTTGGCCCCTTGAGTGTGGCTCTTCCACAAAATACCGGCTCCTCCACAAAATACCAACTTTTGTGCATGGGCCACGAAGTTTCAATTGCACTGTACGTGCGCGCCCGCACGTGGTATTTTGTGGAAGAGCCATACTGAAGGGGCCAAAGAGCCGCATGTGGCTCATGAGCCGCGGTTTGCCGACCATGGGTCTAAGTGAAGCAGGTAGAATACAGCATTCTGCTTTCTGCTAGGGGAGTCATTCTGTAAGATGTAGGCGGGATTCTCAGGGGAGTTCCGTTTCCCGTGCCCTGGAACCGTCTGAAGACCCGGACAATCGCTGGTGTGCAGTCACCCACTGTCCACACTCAGCAGAACGCCCGAGGCTTCTTTGTGTCGCGGAGAGAGCTCTCCCATCCGCGTCCTGGAGGCTCGGGGAGCGAGGGGCAGCCTCACAGGAAGTGAAGATGGAGCGCGTGGTGGCTGCACAGGCCGCGCGTCGGGGAACCAACAGCTGGCCCCTGGGAGCTGGAGCTGAACAGAAAGAAAGAGCCGAGTCCACACTGGCATTTTTTGCTTGATTCCCTCTGATAACAAATTCATTGAAAACAAAAAAACAGACAAGCCATGCTCATCTCTCCTGGTTCCTATCTCCAAGGCCCCCCGTGCCTCACTCTCTCTCTTTTCCTTCCGAGGTAACCACACTCCTCTCGCTCTCACCCTTCCTGTGGGCGGGCAGTGCAGTGCCCCGTCCTCATGCTCACATGTAGGGGTGAATGTTGAACTTTATATGCACAACCTTGTCTCCCGGGATCTTCTCTCCAAGGTGGAGTCCGGTGTCTGCCTGAGAAGGCAGCAGCGAGGAGCCTGTGCTTGTTCAGATAGTGGCCCTGCCACTCACTCACTGTGTGACCTGCGTGGACTCCATGCCTCCACCGGGTGGTGGCCAGGCCCAAGTACACAGCTTCCATCAGGCACTTGGCACGGCTCTTACAGCTTGATAGCTAGTGGCTGTTCCTGTTCATACTGGGCCGTTCTGCCTGGATAGTCCAGTGTGCCTTCAGTAGGGTTTAGGATTTTTCCAATCAAATCTGTGTATCTTTCCAAATGTCTGTTTCATCCACTTTCTAGACTCTCCTTGCCTCCTGCAGAGACCCATGTTAGCGAGTGGGCTGCTGCGTAACAACGCCTGACCCACGGGTGGCTGTCATAGCAGGAGGGGTTTCCTCCCAGTCCTGGAGGCTGGAAGCCCAACCCCACGGCGCTGGCAGGGCCTGCTCTCTCTGCCACCGAGGGAGACCCCTTCCCTGCCTCCTCCCGGCTTCAGGTGGCCCTGCAGGCCCAGCTTGGGGTGCTCTGCTTTGGGTGGCCCCGCAGGCCCTGACTCCCCGTGGTTGGCAGCTGCCACACTTGAGTCTGCCTCCATCACGTGTCTGTGTCCCTGTGCCTCTCACCCGAAGTGCTTCTATCTTCAGGACTTATTTCCAAATAACACCCACATACCTGTTGGGGGAACATGACTTAGTCCGTCACCGTAGCCAACACATGTGATTTCCTCCGTTGGGTCCTGACCTCTGAGGTCATGTTCCCTCTTTGTCACACCCTGGCCCAGCCGCAGTCCACCCAGCCCGCGTGTCTTCAAGCTGGCGGTTCACGGGCTTGCCCCCCTCTCCCCTCCTGATGGGGCCCGTGGGCCCTTCTTTCCGGGACTCTGAGGCGGCTCCTGCTCCCTCTGGCCGTCCCCCAGGCCTCACCATGTCAGACGCCTGGGTGCCCAGGGCCTATTGTAGAAGCCACTTCTCCGCCCCTTCAGGGAGGGCTAGCTCTTCGATCCCCTTTCTCCTGTTTCTTACAGACTCCTCCACAAGCAAGGTGTTACCTTGACCAGCTGTGGCCGCTGGAGGGATGACTGGGTGGGACGTGCTTTCTATTCACAGGCTCCTTAGTAAGAGTTGTTGGAGCTGACACTTCGGTGAGCTTCCCTCCGCCGGACCCTCCGCCGGAGCAGCTGGTGTTTCCCCCTGTGTCTCTGGTGCGAGATTTGATGAAGCATTAGAGTGTCACTCGGTAAATCCTTAGGGCATCTGATGTGGGTCTGAATGGATTTACTAAGCGTAACAGAAGGAGTGTCCAGCACAGGCATTTGACACCTGAAGTGACAGTTTTCCACATGATGAGCTAGCAGGCATGGGCGATCCTTGTCTTTCGCACTAGACATTATACCATCCAACTATTTTTGAATCCTAAAATGTCAAGGCAGTATAATCCAGAATTCTGCATCTAAATTTGAAAAATGGAATTTAAATTTGGTTTTGCTGAATTTCCAATGGCTGTGGAATTGGATCTGGAAAAACTCATTTATAATTCATGCCAGCGTTGCCAGACGTAGCCACCGGTGGCAGCTGGTTCCTCCCATGTTGCTGTGTCCAGTGCCCTGGCTTCTGCGCCAGCGGTTGGCACCC
>NW_005358520.1:515786-517845 GCF_000412655.1 Myotis brandtii | reverse complement strand
GGAGGGTTCGAAACAAGAGCGCTCTTGTCTTATCCTCGGGAAGAGAAGAAATGACAGAGAGAGGAAAATAGGAAGCCACAGGGAGGGGTGCGTGCTCCCTCCCCCCCCCCCCCCACATCGTCCCTGCCAGTTGGCGGAAGGAGGGAGCCCACTGCCAGTGACCAGCTAGGGCCAGGAGTGGCGGCGTTATGTAGCTTGGAAGGGAATTTTTGGAAGAAACCACTTTGGGTTTTAGTTTTTCACCTAAAACAACACACCTAGAAAAGTATTAAATTAAAGAAAAATAAATAAGGAAATTACAGAACTTGAATTACAGAACTCTTTTGACTTCTCTTACATAAACTTCTCCAGCCCCAGCCAACCGCCTTTCTTAAGTCTGCCCACAGCAGCTCGGGCTGCTTCTGGTTCACAAACTGGGACCTCCTCGTTTGTTGCTGGACTGGCTCACTCGTCTGTGGGCTTCTTCTTGGTTTTTGTTGTTGTTGTTTTTTTTTAAGAGCCAACTTCTTGTAACACATATTGAAAGACTGTCCTCTTTTTAAATTTAATTTTACATTTTTATTTTCTTCCTTCAGAGAGGAAGGGAGAGGGAGAGAGAGATAGAAACATCAATGATGAGAGAGAATCATGGATCGGCTGCCTCTTGTAGGCTTCCCTCTGGGGATCAAGCCCCAAACCCAGGCATGTGCCTCGATTGGGAATCGAACCATGACCTCCTGGTGCATAGGTTGACGCTCAACCACTGAGCCACGCGAGCCGGGCATCTGTGAGCTCCTTCAGGGAGGGGTGGCTTTCATCACCTTACCTCTGTGTTCCCAGTACTTGGGAAAGTAACAGATAGGTAATAAATAGTTGTTAAATAAATAAACTATATTATCAAAAAGCAGACAGTGTGTTACTTTTAAAATCCTCACCCAAGGATATGTTTTTATTGATTCTTTTAGAGAGAGAGACAGAGGTTGAGGGAGAGAGAGAGAAACATCCATCGGTGGCCTCCCGAATGTGCCCTGACCAGGGGTTAACCCCAAGACCCTTTGGCGCACTGGACAGTGAACACTCCCACCAACCAGCCAGGACGTACCTGACATCATCTTGATGTTTGCTTCAAATTACTTTATAATTTGAAATAATTCTTTTTTTTAATTAAATCTTTATTGTTCAGATTATTACACTGGTTCCTCTTTTTTCCTACCATAACACCCCTCCACCCAGTTCCCCCCCCACCCTCCGCCCTCACTCCCCACCCACTGTCCTCATCCATAGGTGCACGATTATTGTCCAATCTCTTCCCGCACCCTCCACACCCCTTTCCCCCCCAAGAATAGTCAGTCCATTCCCATTCTATGTCCCTGATTCTATTACAATCACCAGTTCATACTGTTCATCAGATTATTTATTCACTTGATTCTTAGATTCACTTGTTGATAGATGCATATTTGTTGTTCATAATTTGTATCTTTACCTTTTTCTTCTTCTTCCTCTTCTTAAAGGATACCTTTCAGCATTTCATATAATACTGGTTTGGTGGTGATGAACTCCTTTAGCTTTTCCTTATCTGTGAAGCTCTTTATCTGACCTTCAATTCTGAATGATAGCTTTGCTGGATAAAGTAATCTTGGTTGTAGGTTCTTGCTATTCATCACTTTGAATATTTCTTGCCACTCCCTTCTGGCCTGCAAAGTTTCTGTTGAGAAATCAGCTGACAGTCGTATGGGTACTCCCTTATAGGTAACTGACTTTTTTTCTCTTGCTGCTTTTAAGATTCTCTCTTTGTCTTTTGCTCTTGGCATTTTAATTATGATGTGTCTTGGTGTGGTCCTCTTTGGATTCCTTTTGTTTGGGGTTCTCTGCGCTTCCTGGACTTGTAAGTCTATTTCTTTCACCAGGTAGGGGAAGTTTTCTGTCATTATTTCTTCAAATAGGTTTTCAATATCTTGCTCTCTCTCATCTTCTGGCACCCCTATAATTCGGATGTTGGTACGCTTGAAGCTGTCCCAGAGGCTCCTTACACTATCTTCATATTATGGATTCTTTTTCTTTTTGTTTTTCTGGTTGGGTG
>NW_005358520.1:508982-514787 GCF_000412655.1 Myotis brandtii | reverse complement strand
TGCATGCACTCCGCACCTTAGTATTTTCCTTCCTCACTGCGCCTCCTCTGAGTCTCGGTATGCTTTTCTCTTTCCTTCTAGTTGTAGAATTTCCACTCAGCCAGCCTTCCTGTGGTTCTGGATGATGTCCTTTCAGTCTTTTAGTTGTATTTTTGAAGTGGTTGTTCGAGGCAGCAAACTCCGATGTTTACCTATGCCGCCATCTTGGTTCTCTCCTGAAATAATTCTTGATACCAAAGATATTGGAAGACAGAAATATTCAAGGAAGCCAGCCTCAAACCCGCACAGGGCCCTGGACTCCGCCGCCTTAGCTGCACGGCCGCTGTGCCGTGGGGACTGGGATGTGCGCGTTGGTGGTGTCCCCTCTCGCTCAGTCCAGGAGGTGATCAATCTTCCCTTGACCTCAGGCCTTCGGAATTCTGTATTTCTCTCACTTGGAGCTTATTGAAGTCTGTTTTTATAAACATGACTATTTTTCTTGCAATGATTGAAGGTTGTTTTTGTTTGGGATTCTAGAAAATCCTCAAGTTTATGTTCCTGAGAATTAGTTCTAGTAAATTAAAATAAATAGTATTAGGCAAAGGCCTCTCAGAACACAGAGGGAATTTCCAGGACGACGAACAATAATTCAGAAGGGTTCCTCACTCACATAATTCATGAGAAAATGGAACCGAGTTTATGAAATTTCAATGTGCGTACAGATTTTCCATAATGAACTGCATATACGTGCAAACTTATTTTTATCCTACAAGAAAGTTTCATTATCTATTGCAACTTCTGTATATTTTGATTGTTGTTGGCAAGAAAGCTGGCCTCCAAACGTCTCATTTCATGATCCAAAGTATGCTCTTGTGCTAGACAAGGACTCAGTAAAGTCTGCCGTATAAATAAATATTGACTAAACGGATTAAATGCTGCCTCCATTCCTTTTGCCAGATTGACTAATTTATTTGGATTACTTTCAGCAGCAATTTAAGGCAAATTTATTTGTGATAGCCTAGAATATGTTATGTTGCCTAAAAGTTAAGGCTAATATTTTATCTTTTTCTATATATGAAGTCGAGAAACTGAGGTATACTTTTCCTTTACTAAAGCAAACAATCTATTAATCTGTCTTTCTCTCTAAGTTTTATACTCCACAGGTCAGCAGATGTTTGAAATTTTTCTCCTTTGATCTCAACACCTGCTAACCACTGGGTTCAGCACAAAAATCAGTGTTCTACACCGATTTGGGACTGAGCTGATAATTTAAACATTTTGAAAATTTCAAACCTTCCCACAGATATTTTAAGAAAAATAACAAAAGTTTCTTTTCCTTTATAGGTATTTTCTTTGTAGAAATCATGTTTTAAGACATTAAAATATAAATTAAATAGTAATGATAAAATCCAGGCTTTAAGTAAAACTTAAAGGAATAATATTGGACAAGATATATATATATATATAAAGGCTAAGTGACCGTCCGACCATCCGACTGGCCGGTAGGTATGATGCGCACTGACCACCAGGGGGCAGACGCTCAATGCAGGAGCTGCCAAGCTGCGGTGGCTTGGCAGCTGCGGTTCTCAGGTATGCACCCCAGAACCAGATAGGAGGGAGCCCAATTCCTTGCAGGGCCCCACGGTTCCACCTTTGGGCCATGGGTTATGTTGTTGCTGGGGCACTGTCGGCCCGAATCTGGTTTACTGCACACTTGCATTTGTGTTCCACACCCTGTACGACAGCAACTTTGCAGAGTGCCTTCTCACACTCGGGGACCCCTTGGGGGATGTCGGAGAGCCTGTTTCGGCCGGATCCCCGTAGGCCAGGCCGAGGGACCCCACCTGCTGGAGGGACCCCGCTCACTCTGCAGGCACCCTTCGAGCCCGGTGTTGCCCAGGTGCAGCCAGCTGGGGAGGGACTGCTGGAGGTTGGCTCCAGGGCATGTCTGGCCCGTCTGACCCAGTTCCGCCCCGCTGGCCACCTTCTAATACATTTCCTTTCAGTGTGCATGAACCCATGCACCAGGTCACTAGTTATTAATAATTTAAAGCTTTTGAAATTCCCGTAATGCTTTCCATGTTCACATTTCCTCTACATAAAACAGTATTTTAATTTGGTTTCTACTTGTTTACTTATTAAGGAAACTTACTTCTCAGAAGCACAAGAATTTTCAGGTCAAAATCTTAGATTCCATTTCTTTGTATTTTTCGTACTCAACCATAGAATAATGAAGTATCTCTAGTTTAGCTCTGTATCTTGCTAAATAAACTTGCAGATATTCCTTCTGGATGTAGTAAAGGTGTTTGAGAGAAGAAATGATTGTTTTGGCTGTTGGTCTTCCCTGCCTCCTCACCTCTCCACTCCCCCTTCTCCTCCTGTTTCTATCTTTGCTTTTCTTGTCTATTGTCTAGAACAGGGGTCCTCAAACTTTTTAAACAGGGAGCCAGTTCACTGTCCCTCAGACAGTTGGAGGGCCGGACTATAGTTTAAAAAAAAACTATGAACAAATTCCTATGCGCACTGCACATATCTTATTTTGAAGTAAAAAAACAAAACGGGAACAAATACAGTATTTGTATTTGCATGTGGCCCGCAGGCCGTAGTGTGAGGACCCCTGGTCTAGAAGGTTATTCACACAACTTCCCAGTAAAGGCAGCAGGTCCTTTCTCCTTGTGAATAGTCCTGTGGCATTTTCCTGGTGTTGACATTTGAAATAATTGAGGCTTAAAACCACAGCTATAAGGTGGTTTCCATACAGTCATTGATGTGTGTGCAGAAGTGAGCTGACCATGAAGGCAGATGGAGAGAAGGCTTTCAGCTCTGAAGTAAAGGCTTCAGTCTTGTTTTAAGGAGGCTGTTACCTGCTCTGAAAGTGATGTGGCAGGGAATACCAGAAAAAAAGGGTGAGGTCTGTTTTCATTTCTGTTCTTCAGTGAAATCACCCTGATGACAGACTAAATAGACATTAATAAAACCTGGTAGTCAGGACAAAATTGGGGATTTTGGGTTCAAGTCTCCAAATCTACCCAGGTGGGTAAATTTAGAAATGACGGTGGAAGTCTAGTGCCTGCCTGCCTCCAGGCGTGAGCTCCAGGGGGACAGCGCAGCCCTTCAGGCCGCCGTTCACATGTCAACATATTGTAGAATCTGTGGTAGTAAAATGAAGGTGATAAAAAAGAAAACCATTGAGAACTGTGGAACGTTTAGTTCATTGCAAGAGAAATTCCAATTTGGTCAGGACAAGGGCAGTGAATGAAGAATCCTATATAATAAAAGGCTAATATGCAAATTGTCCCCCGACTGGCCCCACCCCAGATCGGCCCCTCCCACCCGGATCAGGGGCGAGGCTGGCAGACCAACCTTCCATATCCTCTTCCCCGAACCGGCCTGACCCTATCGGCCCCGATTGTGGCGGGCCGACTGGACCCAACTTGTGCACGAATTTGTGCACCAGGCCTCTAGTAAGTCAATAAAGAATGAATTAGCCCTGGTTGGCCATCGTAAGGTGCACCTAAAGGTTGCCGGTTTGATTCCCCTGACGGGGGGTTGCAGGCTCCATCCCCAATCCCAAGGAGGGGGTGCAGGAGGAGGCAGCTGATCGATGTTTCATTTTCACTCTCACATTGATGTTTCTCTGTCTCTCTCCATCTTCCTTCCACTCCCTTATCAGTTAAAAAAAAAAAGGAAAGAATGAATTAGAAGGATCAATATGACTATAATGTCTGTATTTTCTCTAGAGGCCTAAATATTCTTCTGTATCAAGAAAGATAGAAAAAGATAGCAAAATGTAGTTGAAAAGAAATCATAAGATACAGAGTTGAATTGATTCTAAAAATGTTTTATAATATTAAGTATTTAATTTCATATCCATTTGAATATCTGATACTGAATGTTCTCTTATAATGTAGAAATAACTCATTTTAGTTGTAAAAATATATGTTCTTTTCAGGATACAATATCTGAAATAAATGACATTAATACATTGTGGGAACACAATGCCAGGAAGTTTAAATCCTTGTAGATATGGCCCACATTTGAATAGCAGCCAAACAATGGGCCTTTTCTACTAAAAATTATATAATAACCTCAGACAGTATTTCAGTGGAGCTTACGAATAAAATGAGATTAGGTAGACTGTCTACAAGGTTGTTAGTTTCTTCAATGCAGCCATCAAACATTTCTCAACCCATAGGCAAAGGCTTGTCAGTTAACTAGTAAAACTGCTGTTTTAACCTAAAATGGAAAAAATAAAGAAAGGAAAATCTTCACAGTAGAGACTAAAGTTTCTTTCCAGGTATCCCTGGGAAATGTAAACGATCGTGGCCAAAATGTGAAACTGAAATTACACAAAAACAAATGGTTTTACATTCAGTATGACCTATTGCTCTTCCGTGGAACTCTCCTGGTTCCCTTTGTGTACTGTAGAGTATTGTGAAAAAACTTTAACTTCCAAAGCTGCTAACACAAGCAGCGACTTCTGAACAAATTAATTCAACAGATATTGAGCATCTACTATGATCTTGACACTATTCTAAGATATCAAGATATATCGATGAATAATCCAGAATAAATTAGATCTGTCCTTATGATGTTATAATTCTATCATGGGGAGATAAACAATAAACACTAAATATACTAATATAGTAGGTTTGAAATTGATAAATACTCCACTAAAATGAAAAAAGAACAGGGGCTGGATGATTGAGAGTAATATGGGTGTGTGTATATATGGTTGAGAGTGACACGGGTGTGTGTATGTATGATTGAGAGTGACACGGGTGTGTGTATGTATGATTAGAGTGACATGGTGTGTGTATGTATGATTGAGAGTGACATGGTGTGTGTATGTGTGATTGAGAGTGACATGGTGTATGTATGATTGAGAGTGACATGGTGTGTATGTGTGATTGAGAGTGACATGGTGTGTGTATGTATGATTGAGAGTGACATGGATGTGTATATGTATGATTGAGAGTGACATGGTGTGTGTGTGTATGATTGAGAGTGACATGGTGTATGTATGATTGAGAGTGACATGGATGTGTATATGTATGATTGAGAGTGACATGGTGTGTGTGTGTATGATTGAGAGTGACATGGTGTATGTATGATTGAGAGTGACATGGATGTGTATATGTATGATTGAGAGTGACATGGTGTGTGTGTGTATGATTGAGAGTGACATGGTGTATGTATGATTGAGAGTGACATGGATGTGTATATGTATGATTGAGAGTGACATGGTGTGTGTGTGTATGATTGAGAGTGACATGGTGTATGTATGATTGAGAGTGACATGGATGTGTATATGTATGATTGAGAGTGACATGGTGTGTGTGTGTATGATTGAGAGTGACATGGTGTATGTATGATTGAGAGTGACATGGATGTGTATATGTATGATTGAGAGTGACATGGTGTGTGTGTGTATGATTGAGAGTGACATGGTGTATGTATGATTGAGAGTGACATGGATGTGTATATGTATGATTGAGAGTGACATGGTGTGTGTGTGTATGATTGAGAGTGACATGGTGTATGTATGATTGAGAGTGACATGGATGTGTATATGTATGATTGAGAGTGACATGGTGTGTGTGTGTATGATTGAGAGTGACATGGTGTATGTATGATTGAGAGTGACATGGATGTGTATATGTATGATTGAGAGTGACATGGTGTGTGTGTGTATGATTGAGAGTGACATGGTGTATGTATGTATGATTGAGAGTGACGTGTGTGTATGTATGATTGAGAGGGACATGGTGTGTGTATGTATGATTGAGAGGGACATGGTGTGTGTATGTATGATTGAGAGTGACA
>NW_005358520.1:497835-508940 GCF_000412655.1 Myotis brandtii | reverse complement strand
CGGATGTGTGTATGTATGATTGAGTGACATGGTGTGTGTATGTGTGATTGAGAGTGACATGGTGTGTGTACGTGTGATTGAGAGTGACATGGGTGTGTATGTATGATTGAGAGTGACATGGTGTGTATGTATGATTGAGAGTGACATGGGGCTTTGTATGTGTATGTGTATGTGGTAATTTTCAAATTTTTTGTGAGGTGGTCAGAGTAAGGTTCATGGAAAAGATGACTACAACTTGGTCAGGATAAGGGCAGTGAGCAAAGAATCCGATATAATAAAAGCATAATGTGCAAATTGACCGAACAGTGGACTGACCAGTCGGCAGGGGGCGGGGCCGGCGAGCAGGTGGCGCCAGGCCAGACAAGGCATGTGCCAGTGGCAGAGAGAGGGGACGGCGATGGGGGGTGCACAGAGCTGCGCCGGCTGGCGCCTTCCCCTGATGGGCTGCCTGGTCACCTCCCGCAGAGTGGGCCTAAGCTATCAGTAGGACATCCCCTGAGGGCTCCCGGACTGTGAGAGGGCGCAGGCCGGGCTGAGGGACCCCCGAGTGCATGAATTTTCGTGCACCAGGCCTCTAGTAAGATTATAAAGGATGAATGGGCAGGATAAAACTGACTACAATGTCTGTATTTTCTCCAGAGGCCTGATGTTTCTTTTGTATCAGGAAAGAGAGAAAAAGAAAGCAAAATGCAGCTACAAAGAAATCCTAAGATACAGCGTTGAGTTGATTCTAAAATGCCTTCCCACCTATTTGAAAGAGAAAGAGCTAGGTAGATATTTTTGCCTCCTCTTTATTTCAAGCAGTGTAATTCTAGAGAGAGATTAAGTAAACAGACTTCATTCAAAACCCACAGAACTACTGGTGCATTTAGGCAGACGCATGGGCATAGCACAGATACTGGTACTTAATTTACCCCCCGAAGAGGAACATTAGCAATGGGGCGTACTGTAGAAGTTACTACCAAGATTTCTGGTGTACCCAGTCCCAGGCAGGCCCCACTCTCCGGGTGGTGTTTGTGCGGCGATTCAGTACTTGGCCATGTTTTTGGAGGGAAATCTATGTCAGAGCATTAGCCGCCTGACAACTGGTTTTCCAGAGGAGGTTGCGGATGGCTGCCTGGGCACGGCGAGTAATTCCAGTTTCACGTTTTGGCCGCGACCGTGTAGATTTCCCAGTGATACCTGGAAAGAAACTTTAGTCCCTCATATGAGAGATTTCCCTTTTTATTTTTTCCATTTTAAGTCAAGTTAGAACAGCAGTTTTACTAGTTAACTGACACGCCTTTGCCTGTGGATTGAGACACGTCTGATGAGGGCACTGGAGAAGCTAACCAGCTTTGTAGACAGTTTAATCTCGTGTTATTTGTATGTTCTGCACTTACTGTGTGTGAGCTGTCTTCTTACTCAGATTTCACGAGATGTTTTCAAAATTAATTGTTATTCTATTTAGCATATAAGGATCGTCTTTAGTATAATAGCAATTTAATTCCGCTCAGATAGTCATGAAATGCTTAATGTTGTTCCGTTGGTGCAGTACCAGAGCGGAGGAAAACACCAAAAATAAGGATCTGAATGACCTTCCTACAAGGAGACTGGAGGGCTCGCTGGGAAGGCAAGACTGGAGGTGGATTGGAGACCCAGCGATGCAAAAGCCCACTGTCTCGCTCCCTGTTCACCCAGGTGCACAGGGCCTTCCTCCCAGACCTGAGGCGGAGGCGGGAAAGGACCGCCAGCCTGTGTGCCTGGTCCCCTCAGCTCTTCTTGGCGGCTGCAAAGTCCGGGATCAGAAATGGAAAGAGAAGCGATGGATGTGGAATTGCAGGCACTTTCTCAGCAGGGTCGGAAGGGAGAAGTGAACGCACTCACCTCTGCCTCTCCCTCTGCGGGAGGATAAGCCAGGCAGGGCGGCTCCTCGGAGGGGTCTCTGGGCTGGGCATTGGGAAGGGCAGCGTCGGGGGTTCGGGCCAGAGGACCACGGGGCTGCTCTGTCGCTGCCTCCTGGTCCCTGAAGCCTTGTCTGCCCCCTTCATCGGGACCCGCTGGCAGCGCCCTGCTCCCCACGCCCAGGCTGCACAGCCGGGGAGGTGCTAAGATGTGAGCACAGACCTTCCAGCCCCCGGAGGCCCGGGCCGCGGGTCAGGGAGGCCGAAGGGCTGTGCAACTTTCTGAAAACCGTTCTCAGCCCTGAGCCGCCGGGACTGACACATCTTCCTTCCTGGGCACACGGAGGTCCAGGCACCAGGGACACACCTGGCGAGAGCCGCCACGTGGCCCGTTTTCCTTTCATTCAAAACAGGCGTCCTCAGTGCACATCTCCACCGGGGCAGCTGGGGAAGAGGAGGGAGAGTCACCGCTATTTTTAACAGGCACTCGGGAGCGAGCTCCTTCTCTCCTTCGCTCACTCGCACGTCCATCTGCGCAGCAAGTGCTTCCACCGAGGGCTGATGGGAGGGCCTGGGTGTGTGGCACGGAGATGAGGGCATGTCTGGCTCCCGAGGAGGCCCTGCCAGGGGAGGAGAGCGATGGGCCCGCCCTGGGTTGCTGTGTTTGTGACCCGTGAGCTTCTATTTCTGCAAGAAAGAGCTTCCACTCGTGTGGGGAGCGTCCAGCGTGGGCTTAGGGACTTAGATGGTATATGTTTTTCCATTTCCCTAGGCGGCTCACGAGCCACATGTGGCTCTTTGGCCCCTTGAGTGTGGCTCTTCCACAAAATACCGACTTCTGAGCATGGGCCACGAAGTTTCAATCATACTGTACGTGTGTGCCCGCACGTGGTATTTTGTGGAAGAGCCACACTGAAGGGGCCAAAGAGCCACATGTGGCTCGAGAGCCGCAGTTTGCCGACCATTGCCCTAGGCTGACCCCATAATCCAATTTGAAGATACAACCACATCTGTCCTGACAGTCAGATTTCAATATGGTCATGGCTGTGAGGGCTTCTTTGCCCGAGTATCTGTAATAGAAAAAGCATAATATGCTAATTAAACCAGATGTCCTTCCGGATGACCTTCCAGACGAAGCCGGAGCTGTGAGGGCTGAGCCCCTTGCATGAATTTCGTGCACTGGGCCTCTAGTAATTATATAACAGAATGTGGACCTGTGGCATGGCCCAAGGTTGTCAAACAGCAGGCCTGACGACCGGGCCTCTAATTATATATTATAATGAGATGGTAGATTTGGTCTGCCATCTAGTGATTAGGAGCTGAATTCTTATAACTAAATTTAAAAGCACAGAAGCCTGCGGAGGAGACAAATCTCTGAGGATATGTGAGAAGCAGAGGACAACTGAGTTCCCGCAAATAAAATGCGGTCAGATGAGATACGTCTCTAAGATGCCAGTGCCACGGCGTCTGTGGCAATGACCTCACTGTGGATCGGTCCGATTGGTTAACAGTGGTCGGCAAACTGCAGCTCGCGAGCCACATGCGGCTCTTAGGCCCCTTAAGTGTGGCTCTTCCTAAGCCTTAGGAGTACCCTAATTAAGTTAATAACATTGTACCTACCTATATAGTTTAAGTTTAAAAAATTTGGCTCTCAAAAGAAATTTCAATCGTTGTACTGTTGATATTTGGCTCTGTTGACTAATGACTTTGCCAACCACTGGAGAACATTTGGTCAGGGTAAAGGAATCCTGTAGCTTGGAAGATAAAATTTTTAGAAGTTACACCAGCACAGAGATGACAAAATAATGGCAATACTATCAGATATGTACCCGCCCTTCTCAATTTTAGGATAGTTAAAGAAACATAGAAAAAATACAAGTGTTACAATATCAAGGTTTTAGAATTCCTTTTCAGATTTTATAAAAAAGATTTGTTTGCCGCATAAAATAGTTGTCAGGACACCTTCCTGCCCATTGGCCGCAGTTTGCTTTCTGTGTCCTGTTCTTTCTTCCATTTAAATAAACATCCGCGTGGAGAACAGGCGGCCAGCCACAAGGTGCTCCCCTGCTGTGCTCCCTGCCCGGCTCCCCGTCTGCGTCTGCCATTCACTGAGTCTCAGCCCCATGACATGCGCAGACCGGCTGCGGGGGAGGAAGGCGGGCTCGCAGCGCATGTGGTTTTTCATCTCCTTGCCATTAGCAGCGGCCAGCTCACTTTCCACATCATCTTAGATTTAATTATAAATTCTCCGCGGAAAAGGGCCAGTGATGACTCAGAGGATAACACGAATTCTTAATATGGTCGTTTAGCTCACTTTCCACATCATCTTAGATTTAATTATAAATTCTCCGCGGAAAAGGGCCAGTGATGACTCAGAGGATAACACGAATTCTTAACATGGTCATTTAAGAGAGATTACAGTGGCCCCTTCTCTGCCCCTGACTGAGGTCATGCTCTCAGACACTCAGGAGGAAGCTGACCTGCTGTCAGCACAAGTCTGTGTATGTGTGTATGTATGTGTGCGTATGTGCATGTGTATGTGCATATGTGTGTGTGCGTGTGTGTGTGCTCTTTTAAAATTATTTTTAATCTTTCCTGTTGAAAGCATTACATAGGTCCTTCTTTCTCCCCATTGACCTCTCCCAGCCAACTCCTGTTCCCCGCCCAGGCCCTCCCCACCCCCTGTCTGTGTCCATGGATTGTGCATCTATGCACACAAGTTCATTGGTTGGTCTTTTCTCACCCACCCTCCCCTGCCTTCCCTCTGTCCATGCTTCTGTGTCTCTGGGTCTATTTTTGATCAGTTTCTTTGGTTCATGAGATCCCACATGTGAGTGAGGTCGTGTGTACCTGTCTTCCTCTGACTGGCTTATGTCACTCAGCACAGTTCTCCCCAGGGCACAAGTCTTTCATTCCCACCCCAGTCAGAGGGAGCTGAGGAAACAGGGAACTCGCCCCCAAGGTCTGTCCCACTTTATGACCTTTAATGGCACCATTACTGCCGGTCACGTTGTGTGTGGCTTATTGTTCAGATTCTCTGTTTCCACACAGCTGATGGCTTCATTGATGCGGTTAAAATCTACATCACAATCATACATATTTTTGAGAACAGAACACATGTACTTTCAATGTTTTGCACGTGCGGTACTAGCACACTTACTCCTCAGTGCAAACACGTGAGCGCTATGTCCCTCAGGCTGTGGGACGGGAAGGCAAGCGGACTGAGCTTAGCGTGTGTCTCATTTTCAGCCGCGGTCTTTCGTGTTTGCGATTGGATATTTCTTTCTCAATAGTAAAGCTTAATGAACAGAGTTATATTAATTTACTTACGTAATGGAATTGTTTGATGAATATGGGTGCAGGTCTGTGTTCATACAGGTTGTGTTCTGTTGAAATGTTCATCGTAGAGCGACATCGCTTCAAAGTGGTTTTTCATCTGAAAGTAATGCTGCTCATTCGATGTACAAATTTCTGTTTATTTTTTTTTTTTTAAGATAGTGCTGCCGAAAAGCCTATGAAAGCGGGAGACTTTTCTCTTTCCCGGGCTAAATGCCTTTGGCAGCACATAGAGAGCGGTGTGTGGTGGAGAGAGGCGTGCTGCTTAGAGGTCGGCTATGGACCATCTGATAGGATCTTATGGTGACGGGGGGCGGGAGGGGGGGGCAGATGGAAATGGCGCTCCTCTGCTGAGCAGCAGAGAAACAGGGTGGCGTCGTCCTCTGCCAGCAGTTGCCATTTGCCAGTATCTGTGACGAAAGACTGACGGTGTGAGGGGTCCCACAGCCGTGAGAGGAGCCGCCCAAGGGCCTCCCGGAGCTCGGAGGACGGGCAGTGGGCTAACGTCTGTACCTACACGGAGTCACTGCCACTGGTGGTTCCGTATTAGCATTGAGTCTGCTTACTGACAAATGACCATTTCTCTCAGAAACTAATTTCAGATGCATTTTTAAGTTTTTGGCTTTATTTTTGTAAAGTGCAAAGTTAATGCTGGTGCAATTAAGTTAGTGAACCATAATTTAGATTCATTCATTCATTCATTTATACCCATTCGTGGAACAGCTGTTGGCTGGATGTTGGCTCTCTGCAGTGTGGTGTCAGTTTTTAGAAACACCACCGTGAACAAGACACACTAGCCCTTCTCTCCATGCTGTCTAGTGGAGGAGATGAGGAAATAGATAACGACAAGTAAATTAATACGAATCATGGTACATTTTTTGAGGGCACCGCGCCTATTCACATTTCAGCAACTGTTGATTGCCTTGCATCCAATAAAAATGAATGAACGGGTAGATGAGTAAATGGTTCTTAAAGAGTTCTGCGAAGCACATCAGTGGAGTGAAGGAAGTCCCTTCTATGAGGTTGTCAGAGAGGAATTGTGGGGGAGGGGCAGCTAGGCAAACCCTGACAGTGAGGAGGGGACCGGAGACCAGGGAGGAAAGGCCGGGCCAGGAGAGGGGTCAGGGGGGCCCTGATTGAATGGGGTCTAGGAGGCGCCTGGGCTGCAGAAAGGAGTTTGAGTTTCATCAGTTGGGAAGCTCCTGAGGAACTAAGCAGGGATACCATGATCTGCTTTATGTTTTAAAATACTGTCGTCTGCTTTTAAAAACACAAGGTTAAAGATGTGATGTCTGTGTTTATTTTCTGGTAGATGAATAATAGAAGTGCTATTACTGTGCATGTATATAGTCTCCAAATCTGCATGCAGTTTTTACCTAATGATAGGAAAGCATTTGGCAGGTGGCATGTAATAGGCTGCCGCATTGTTTTGGTCATGGCTTTTCTTAATTCATTTCAATGCAGAGATAAGGACCGCAGTGCCGGTATAGGCTTGGCATTTCTGTTTCAGCTTAGTGAGCGCCTTCAGCTCAGGATGTCTAAGGTAAATATTTTCCATAGAAGAGGACACTGTTACTCTTTTTTTTAACCTTACGTTTAAAACTAATTTTAATAAACCCATATAATTTTTAAAAAATAAGTATTTTTAAAAATTTATTTTAGAGAGGAAGGGAGATGGAGAGAGAGAGAGAGAGAGAGAGAGAGAGAGAGAGAGACATCAGTGATGAGAGAGAGTCATTGATAGGCTGCCTCCTGCATACCCCACACTGGGGATGGAGCCTGCAACCCAGGCATGTGTCCTGACTGGGACTCGAACCATGACCTCCTGGTTCACAGGCTGATGCTCAACCACTGAGCCTCACCGTCCGGGCAACCCATACACTTAAAAAAAGTTTGTCTTCTTGGTACAAGGACACATGGTGTCTTTGTTGTTGTGGAATTTGCTAACCTGAAGCTTCTAGGGGGCTGAAAGTCACAGAGGGGTCGCCTGAACATGAAATTGTGTATTCCCCGTGGGACTATTACTCTCCCCCCGCCTTTGCACAGTGTTCTGTTTTTATTCCTCCTTGTTCCTCTTCCCATGTTTTGTCATTTATACCGTCAAAAACGAAGCCTGTGGGAGGCACTCAGCATCCCTCCTTCTGATCACTTCACCTGCTCCCCGGTCAGCGAGGATGCAGTGTCGTGCTCATCTCGCTGTGAGCTGCACGTTGCTTGGGTGTAAATACGAATGAAGGCAGTTCATCTGTGCTTGCACACTTGGGAGGTACTGCTTACCCAGAGTTCTCTAGGAGCCACAGGACGACTCCTCTTCCTCACTACTTCCCGGATCCTGAACTTGCAGGAGGTCACTAACCTTTCTTCTCCTTCTCCTTCCAGAAGGGTATGGTGAAGAGATAGCCTGCACTCAGAATGGCCAGATGTACTTAAACAGGGACATCTGGAAGCCCGCCCCCTGCCAGATCTGCGTCTGCGACAATGGGGCCATTCTCTGCGACAAGATCCAGTGCCAGGAGGTGCTGGAGTGTGCCGACCCCATCACGCCCGCTGGGGAGTGCTGCCCCGTCTGCCCACACACCTCCGGAGGGGGCGGCACCCACTTCGGTGAGCACGTGGGCCGCTCGGGCCTGGGCCGGGGCTCGTCTGGCAGTGGTGGTACCAACAGACCCAGCAGCTCCGGAGAATGGTTAAGCCGCTCTTCCATGGTTAAGCCGCTCTTCGGGGTCCAGGACTCTGCTCACCCACTTTCTTAGTGATTTCCTGTCTTTTTAAAAACCAGGGGTTTTGGCTGAGTTTGGAGAAGTTATGTCTAAGTTGAGAATCCCTGTACCACATTAGGTGGTCATTTGTTACCTGTCCGTGTTGGATGCCTCCAAGGCATTTGTTGATTTTCTATGAAATTGGTTAATGTGCTGAGAGAAAATCTGGAAAAAAAACCAAACATTTATCTTCCCTGGTGCCAACTTAGCCCTTGGGAATAGAAGAATGATTCCTAAAGTAACTGCGTGCCACAGAACCGTCTAGAACAGTGGTTCTCAACCTTTCTAATGCCACGACCCTTTAATACAGTTCCTCATGTTGTGGTGACTCCCAACCATAAAATTATTTTCGTTGCTACTTCATAACTGTAATTTTGCTACTGTTATGAATTGTAATGTAAATATCTGATATGCAGGATGTATTTTCATTGTTACAAATTGAACATCATTAAAGCATAGTGATTAATCACAAAAACAATATGTAATTATATATGTGTTTTCCGATGGTCTTAGGCAACCCCTGTGAAAGGGTTGTTCGACCCCCAAAGGGGTCGCGACCCACAGGTTGAGAACCGCTGGTCTAGAACATTAGCTCAGAATGTTTTTAACATTGGCCGAGAAAGAAAAGAGAATGGATGTATATCCTGGAGAAACAGTGGTGTAAACTGCTGGTTTTAAAACTTTCTTGAGAGAAAAGTGCATGTGTTTAGCATAGACCACATGTCTGAGAACATGTGTTAAAGAAGCTCACATGTAAGAGAAACAAGTTTACATGTATGTGTCTTAAGGAACAGGTGAGGTTGATGTTAAAGTTCTAGGTCAGTGGTCGGCAAACTCATTAGTCAACAGAGCCAAATATCAACAGTGCAACGATTGAAATTTCTTTTGAGAGCCAAATTTTTTAAACTTAAACTATATAGGTAGGTACAATGTTATTAACTTAATTAGGGTACTCCTAAGGCTGAGGAAGAGCCACACTTAAGGGGCCAAAGAGCCGCATGTGGCTCGCGAGCCACAGTTTGCCGACCACGGCTCTAGGTCATCGTTTTCGGGTCATGAGTGGAGACTTGGAGCATCATGGCCAAGACAGTGCCCAGGCTTTACTTTTACCCCAAACACCATTGCCAATCACAGCAAACGCAATGACGTTTTCACAGTTAGACAGTAATTGATCAGTTCTCCTCCTGGAAAGCATTCAGGTAACAATGTGCCTTGAATAAGTATCTAAACTTACATTTTGGGGAAGTAATAAGAAGGCAGAATGGAGAGGATTAAAGCAAGGTACGTAAGGGCTGCCTGTAGCAGATGCATTCTTCAAAGAAACCCCAAGGAGTGAAGTAAAATCCAGTCGGTGGGGATCAGGGAGTAGTACGTTGGGCAATGATGGCAAATATCAAAAACAGAGCCAAATGCTCCACCTCCTGCAAATAGCTGGTTTAGGAAAACTCAGCTCCTTCCCAGGTGAATATCAACAAAACAGTGACAACAACAACCAAAAAACCGGGCACGAGCATTGATACAAAGATACAATGAGAAAAAAGTGTGGGAGGTTTAACCAAATTTACGTGATCAAGAACAGGTAAACTCAGTTAACTATATCATCACAAAACAGGGAAATCATTCGACAAAACCTTTCATCATAAACTAAATAAAACTGAATAAAGTAATTGCCTCTGAGAAAGAAGGCCATAAATTAGAAATGCAAAAAAATGAAATGCGGAAGGAAGTAGAGGGAAAACCACAATCATAATGGAGACATGCAGGTGAAATCGTGGGGAGCACAGGAGAAGTGATGCTGCAGAAAATGCACGAAGGGTCATAGAAAACAGTGCTGAGGAGGGAAAAAGGGAAAGGATTTGGGAGGAAGTAATAGATACACGAGACAGGTTATATCCCCGAAGAAGAACCCCCAACGAAGAAACAAACATAGATGATCATATAATAGAAGAAAACTTTTCTGAAGTAATATTAAACTCTAATTTTAATATTGCAAAGGGAAACCAAGTGTCTGAAAAAGTTGACCCAGAAGAATCAATATAGAGACTTATCTTAGTAAAATAATTATACTTAAAGGAAAAAGAAAGAATCTTTTGGAAAACCAAGGAAAAAGAATGTTTAATAATAGAAGCATTCTCTCCAAACTCAGAGGTAAAACAAGGATTCATTATCACAGCAGCAATTCTACATTATTGAATGTACCTGAGCAAGCAACTAGATAGGAAAAAAAATTAGAGATTTAGAAATTAGAAAAGAGAAAATAAAATTATCAATTTGCAGAAAATAAAATCATGTGCTTATAAAACGGAAGAGAATGGAGTAAAAAAAAAAACCACAACACACACACACTACAAAAATAAAAGATTTTAGTAAGAGGGCAGTGTGAAATATACAAATTAATAAGTTTACTATATGTGATTACATCCTATATAATAGAAGGCTAATATGCAAATTGTCCCCTTGGGAGTTCAACGGACTAGGAGTTCGACCACTTGCTATGACATGTGTTGACTACCAGGGTGTGGCATGGAATGAAGGAAGGTCCCAACCAGCAGCCAGCAGCCAGGAAAGAAAGGCCCCAGCTGGCAGCCAGCAGCTGGCAGCTGAGGGAAGGAAGGCCCGGATTGGCCCTGATCGCTGGCCAGGCCTAGGGACCCTACCTGTGCACGAATTTTGTGCACCAGGCCTCTAGTCATAGTATAAATAATGAGAATAAAAATCTTCATTTATAATAGCAACAGGGAGGATAGAGTGGCTAAGGATAAATTTAACACAAAATGTTCGAGATCTATCTGAAGAAAACTGTAGAACACTACTAATTCAAATGATGACTTTAACAAACAGGATGTTCTATTACATTCTTGGTTCGGAAGACTGATAATAGGAAAATTAAGAATAGTGCCCTCCTGTTGTGGGTGAAATGTGGGAGATCAGGGGAGGGGGACAAGAGAGAAGGAGGTTTTTACTGTAAATTGTGTACCTTTAATATAGTTGGGCTTGTTACTCATATGAATGAATAGCCTACTCAAAAAAATATAGAAACAAAAGCAGAGAATAGTGTCTAAAATATTTCAGTATAATTTTAACTAGAGGCCCGGTGCATGAATTCATGCACAGGTGGGGTTCTGAG
>NW_005358520.1:497136-497792 GCF_000412655.1 Myotis brandtii | reverse complement strand
TGGTAATTTAGTGAACTTTAAATGCTATATAAATGATATGAAGAATATTTTTTTTAAATGTCAGAATTCTCTAAAGGGATGCATGATTTTGCCTCTTACGGATACATTGATCCCAAACAACTTTTGAGTTCTGCTCACTAGTGATAGGGAAAAAAACACTACCTATTATTAAAAGAAGTATTTAGAGATTTAAAGAAATGATTTCTGCATAAAATAACATTGATTCTCTTCTTTTTACAGGTAGAGGAAGAAAGGTAAGCTTTATTTTGCGTAGTTCCATTTTTCTAAGTGTCTTTTTCATCCTAATACTGTCTACAAAGAACTGTGCGTTTGAAGTGTTTGGAGCCCTTTCATAAAGTACACAGTACCATCAAAGATAAATACATGAGCTCAGTGCAGCGTCTTGCTTACAGATTACAGATGCTTCTATTTTATGTGCTTTGTTAATTCTTGTTTATAGTTGTTCCTTCCAGAAGACAGTGGGCCCGTAGGGATCGAGGCTGTGTCACATTAACCTATGAATTACTTCTGTTTATCATAGTACTTAGTATATGTGCCTTAAGCATTAGAAGTGCAACAGATGTTTAACTGAGTGAAAGAAGGGAGGAAGGGAGTGGGAGGGAGATAAGAAGGGAGGGAGGGAGATAAGGGAGGGA
>NW_005358520.1:485074-497013 GCF_000412655.1 Myotis brandtii | reverse complement strand
GAGGAAAAGGGGAGAGGAAAGAGGGAAAGGGGAGGGAGGAGAGGGAGAGAGGAGGGAAGTAAGGGAGGGAGGGAGGGAGGGAATTAGTTCTACTTCAGTAGAATTGTGGTCCCTCTTCCATTAGTTGGGAAGTAAAGATTCAACTAAAGGAATTAATTGAGCATTTTACCAAACACATACCACCCCCCCTTTCTCACCTTCAAGGAGCCTAAAATCTAGCCCCAAGGTCAAGCCTTACTCTCAGGAGGAAAGGCGTTTCCGATGGCCATGGCCTCCCACACTGGCCGTCACCCACCGGTCACCGGGAAATGGTAGTCCCACTAGTGAGGAGAGTCCACTTCTCCTGCTTGTGCTCTCAGCTTCCTGGTTACCGTGGGAGCGGCGGCATTTGCTCTGTCTCATCCCAGTGGGAGGGGCACAGGATTCGGTGGAAACAGGCAGTCACCCCAGGTTTCAAGGCGATTGCTGCCCGATCACCCGCACATGTAACGCGTCTCCGGCTTGCAGAGGCTGGAGCGGCACTGAGTGCTGGGCCGTGCGCAGGTGCAGCAGTGCTGTGCTCGGGATGCAGGGGGCGCTGGCCAGCGGATGCCAGGGCGCGGCCACACTTCCTGCCGTGGGCAATCTCACACCTTTGTCTTAATTGACACAGGTCAGAGGAGAGGCCTGCCAATGCCAGTTTGCTTTTAGTTTAGATCTAAAAGCTAGGAGAACTGAAACCTAAGCGTTCGAATTCAGGTCTCAAACAAACTCAATGAATACATAGAAGATCCATGAAATAAAAAAAGAACTGACCCAAGAACGGCCCTGAAGTAACCGGCTTGGTTTGTTGGCGTCACGCACGGCATAGACGGGCAGGGTTGGCTCTGGCATTTAGTTCCGGCCTTTTTCCGAAGGCGGGCGGGACGCAGGGGCAGGGCACAGCCAGGCGGTGCCAGGGCAGCTGCGCTCTGCTCCTGATCACCAGGGTCCCAGCAGCGAGAGCAGGTGATGCTTAGAAGCAGGTGCTTGGGGTATATCGATGCTGAGTCTTATTATAATTTATTCATCACAACCCTCAGTCGAGGCAAACAATACAAATGAGGCGGTAGTGGGACAAGCACCCCATCTTATAAAAGTGATGGGGCCTTGAATGGCGAGTAACAGACAAGATGTAAAATTAAACTGTTAATTCTCGTCTGAATTTGGGCACTTAAATGGGTATAAAAACCAAATCTAGTTACACTTTAGATAAATTATCCTTCCACATAAATTAACTTCATTAACAAAGCCCATGTTAAGGTATTTAAAATGCCCATATTAACAAAGCAGCAAATATTTACTCTTGTGGCTTATTTCCAAGTAAGAAGTATCATAGACACATAAGACAAGTGTATTATCAGAACCTGACAATGGAATATGTAATCCCATATCAAATATTGCAGACAGATAGAGAGCTCATAAGGAGATACCAAATAAACCAACAATGTAGCTAAGAAAGACATCAGCAGATTCCATTCTGAATACAAAGCAACATTTTTTTTTTTTTTTTTTTTTTTTTTTGCTGCTCTCTTAGGACAGAGATTTCACAACCATTCTTAGCATGCTATCCTATTTTTCTCATTTTGGCTGAAATAATTTATCCTCCCGTTTTACTTATTTTTTTAAACTTGTTCCAGAAAGAAACTTTAAAAAAATAAGGTCCTTTTTTTTTTTATTGGGCATGGATTTATATATCCCTTCTACACAATTAAAATGATTGCCTGGCCAGTGCGAATCAGTGGTTGGCATCAACCTATGAACCAGAAGGTCACGGTTCAATTCCCGGTCAGGGCACAGGCCGGGGTTGCGGGCTCGATCCCCTGGAACTTACTCACCTAGAGCCCCCTCCTGCTTCTGCTCTGAGGTCTCAGTCTGCCCCTGACCTGCAGACACTAGCCTCAGTCTGGGAAGCAGCAAGCAGGACCATGTGGTTCTGCCGTGGAGCTCATCACCACGGCCATCAAGGCTGCGAAAGGATTTTAAAGTCTCACCTCACGACACGTGTTCAGACGTGAGACACTGGGGTGTAGTTAGCTTGTGCCTCCGGGAGTGCAATTTGGTGACTTAGAGAAGAAATCTTTAAAACGTGTGTTGTCTTTAATTGACAACTTTAATTTCTAGAGATATGTCATATGGCATTCATTAGAGAGGCCACACAAACATTCATAAGCAAGGGCATTCATTGTTAGGTTATTTTTTAATTGTAAAAATGAAGACAAAATCTAAGAGTAAAATACTGAGGCGTTTATTAGGTAAACCAAGTTCAGACACATGATGGAAACTAATATTAACTATCTCCAGAGTATTAAGATATTTAGATTATTCTTTATTTTTCTCTATTTAAAAAATTTCAGTGAAAACTGCCCTAAAATAATCAGTTTAATTTGTTTAAATTAATCACTCAAAGTATTAAAGTACTATGAACTCGTATTATTTTTATAATTAGGTAAAAGAACAATATATGTGAAAGAAGAAATTAAAATAGAACTCATTACTCAAATGAGTATACTCCTTAATGTATTTATTCTCTGCAATTGTCTAGTAAAAAGCATCGATTCATAAGCTATCAATGAAAATATATTCACGAAGCGTTTATTGAGCATGTGTGTGCCAGGCGGAGGGTGTGAAGTGGACAGGGCTATGCCTTCGGGAGGCCAGGTCGGCAGGGTGACAGATCCTGAGATACAAAACCCAGGCAAAATGTGATAAAATAGGGATCTGTCGGGACAGTCCACCCACTGTTACTTATCCTGTGTGCTTGGCATCATGCCAACAAAACACAGCTTCTGAGATTCTAAGGTTCTAAGAATCAAAAGAAATTCCATCCACACCCTTTGTGTTTGATACATCTATTATACAAGCAAATTAAAGTGCTTGGCTTTATTTACTTTAGATTATGATAGTTTCTTATGTTAGTTTTTATTTTCCTATTAATCAATATTTTTTTCTAGGTTTTCCTCAGATATTAAATTATCTAATATTGTCACACCTTTTCTTATTTTTCCCGTTTCTTTTTATTAAGTTGAGCACTCTTATCTCTGGTTATTTCTCAGATTCTCCCAGAGTTTTAGGGGAGGGTGGCACAGGTTTTAGGACCGGCATCGGGCACGTGATTAAAACCTAGGTGGCATGTAAGGTGCGTGTGGAACTCACGTGTCCGAATCCCTAGAACGTTTCGTTTGTCGCATGTAGGTAGCATCTCCTGCGTTGACTTGACATGTGTTCGTCACAAGCACGTCTTGGTCTCATCAGCTCGTTGGGTTTGGCTGTTGTAAGAACGGAATTGGCTTTGCTTTCTTCTTCTAGCTTTCAGATGAGTAGTGTTTTTTCTCATGAATAATGTCTGACTCAATATCCAAAATTGATGAACTCTCTCTTCTGAATTTTTTTTGTTTCTTACATCGACATTTCCAGGGTTTACATAGAACATTGTAGTATGACATGTTCATGTTCAACAAACCATCATGTTTTGCTAATTAAAGTTTTCTTCTTGCTTCACAGGGAGAGAAAGGAGAGCCAGGATCAGTGCCTGTTGTGAGTACATGTTTATGTCACATTCACGCCCCTTCCACCCGCTAGCTAAGAGCTGTATATTATACTCAGGTGCATGCTCTCAAAGAAAGGGAAATTTGTTATTTTATAACCAAGTTTTTAGTATAAGACAAGCAAACCAAGATTAATTCTCTAATACAATAGTTAATTTTAATATAAACTTTTATGTTTATTAAATACAATTCTGAATATTAACCAAAATAGATTATTTATTTCATACAAAACTTAATGCTCATTCAGTACAATATTCTTGACTTTTACAGTCCCATAACTAAAGGTGAAAATCAGGGTTTTACAAAAATAAATATGTTGCATGTGGCTATAAAGTAACAGACACACATTTTCAATAATATAATCGCCCTGTGATCCCAAGAGAGTGAGACTGGGTGTCCACTCTCTGGACACGGTGATGCCGTCCTCCTGCCTGAGACTCATGTGGTGTGGAGTCATTTTTAAAAATTATCTTATTGTTGAAAGTATGCAAATGCCCCCCCCCACACACACACATTGTATAAAAGTTCTTAAGGGTCACCTAGATTTGTAGGTGATAAACGCAGATCACTAAGTAGGATGACAGTTCTTCAGCAACCACTATCGTGGATTTTAAAGGAGTCACTGCCGTTCCGTCAATAAAAAGCGTGTGCACGTTCATTTGCTTGGCAGTGTCGGCGTCTTTCGCTTTGCCATTAGGTCGGCTTATTTTGAACAGGTGACCTGAAGAGAAGATCATTCGTTTTCCCTTTCATTTAAAACACTCCTGTGTGCTTCCCATGTCTTAGGTCAGTGATGGTGAACCTTTTGAGCTCAGCGTGTCAGCATTTTGAAAAACCCTAACTTAACTCTGGTGCCGTGTCACATATAGAAATTTTTTGATATTTGCAACCATAGTAAAACAAAGACTTATATTTTTGACATTTATTTTATATATTTAAATGCCATTTAACGAAGAAAAATCAACCAAAAAATGAATTTGCGTGTCACCTCTGACACGCGTGTCACAGGTTCGCCATCACTGTGTCTTAGGTGCTGTTTTAGGTGCTTTTCAGATACTTGCTAGTCGTCAGCACAAACCGTGAGGAGGTCATTCACAGTCCTGATCACCGTCTCACAGGAGAGAAGGCGAAGCACAGAGGAGGCAGCGCAGGCTGTGCAGCTGGCCTGGCTCCGACGCCCCTGCCAGGCTGCCCTCCGGCCTCGGCGCTGGGGTCACGGGCTTCAGCTCCCGGAGGGAAGGGGCCTCAGTCGACAGCCTTCCTGTTTCTTAACAATTCTCTGGGGCTGTTGTTGTTACTCCTCTTTGTTTGACTGTTGACTTGTATAAATCTCCGTAGATAGAAGTTTCGTCTTTGCAAATTCTGTTGTTTCTCGTTTAGGTGACCGGCATCCGTGGTCGGCCCGGACCCTCGGTGAGTAGCTCCCTTCAGCGTCCGCGGTGCTGGAAGTTCTGGAAGGGACGGGACATGTTTATGAATCTCACAGCCACAAAACGGCAGTAAATGCCCAGCAAGGACGCCTGGCGGCCCTCAGCAGTTTTTCTTAAAGCACCTTCCAGGGCAGGCCTCCTGCCGCAGTGAGGGACGCGGGGCCGCTTGGTCCTGCAGGTGCAGCGCCGGCTGTTTCTCCCGGGTCAGCGTCCCTCTCGCTGTGTGAAGGGCAAAGCAGCCGATGGGTGTACGGCTGGTTTAGGTTAGCCTTGGCATTGCCATTAGGGCGTACTTGTCTGTTGTGTTAAAGGTGGGTTACTCTTATCTGTTTAATGAAACAATTGTTGATTTTATCTATTGATGAAATGAAATTATATAGCAGTAGAATTTGAGATATCACACATTGGAATAGCATATTTCGGATTTCAGGTTTGGATTCTCAGTAGCATTCATAGGTAACTAGATGGATATAACACACACACACACACACACACACACTCCCTCACACACGATTCCTGTGGGACTTAGGACACTAAATCAGCAGAAGTAACATGCGATAAGGCCTTCACAGGCCTGCTCCGGCCCCTGGAAGCTTTGGCCTTTAAGCAGTGCTGGCTGTTGGACTGAGCAAATGCACAGCCTAATTTTCTTAACTCAATTGAACCTCTTTTGAAGAGAATGGGATTCTCTGGGCCACAGCCGTTTTGTAGAAAAAGAGCTAGTTTAAACATGAGCACAAGGATCCCACTTTCGAAAGACAATACTCGCTTGTCCTGTGGAGGGGTAAAGAACTGCAGTTACTGTTTGGAGGTTCTGAGCGGGTTTTACAGAGACAGGGGAGATGAGGCAGCGCTCTGAGTCCACAGGAAGTGAGGTTCTTGCAGGCACGTGTGGGGCAAGAGCTTTCTTCCCAGCGCGTCCCCTGGCGACGCGAGTGCTGGTTAGTAACTTGGGGGATCATGTAACAACGTGAACTCAGGCATTCACTCAGACCAGTGACATTCGGAGCTCGCACATCTGTGTCGCTCTCAGAATCTGAAATAGAAGTCTTTGTGCCCACAGATAAGGGACAAGCCTGCAAGAATGATCTTTACGAATTTGCCATGACTGTTCCAACAAGTACGCTGAGCTCGCTGGCCTCCACGGGGCTGTGCTGTAACAGCTAATGCTTTACAGGCCTTAGCGCCACTGCTAAAGCAAACAGCCCTCTATACACACAGCTTCCGTGTGCACGTGGCTTATTTTCTAGTCTGTGACTGAGGTGAATTCAGAACGAAGGGAGATTTCCCCGTCTTCCAGCTTCTTATCCCGAGCAAGCCTTTCAAACAGAACCATCTGCATGTGGACGTGTTCTGCAGCGTAACCACTGTTCTCTGCTTCAGGGCCCTCCAGGATCGCAGGGACCAAGAGGAGACAGAGGCCCCAAAGGAAAGCCTGTGAGTTGGCGGCGGGCCCCTTGGTGTGAATTGTCCTGGGTACTGGGCCCCTGGACCCCGTTCTCTGGGTGCAGCAAAGAGCTGGTGGCTTTGTTCCTCCCTCCCCTCCCTTCAGTGTGACATCCAGTTCGGGTCATGAGGAGACTGTGTCTGTCTCCTGATTCGGAGGAAATGATCACATGCTAATAATTACCGGTTATCCTTTTCGATGGCACAGATGACCTGTCTTTGTCCTTTGTGAGGTCAAATTAGAATGAAGTAGAACCTAACGGAATATAATGAATGCCTCATGTTGTTTTCCGAAGTTGTAACTCATGAGTAAGCAATGCCAAGAATGCACTGATGAGATAAAACACCCGAGCTCTGTGCGCTGTGGCTGCCACAGGAACAACCAAATTGGATAAAGGAAAAAGAAACTAATCGAGGACACATTTTCTTTCACGTGGGTGTGTAAGGAATTTATTTCACAAGCAGCGTGCTGCTGCTTCATTGAGCGGTTCTGCAGAGCCATCAAAGGGATAGTTCTAAAAATCAGCAAATCCATGGCCAGGATAAAGGGAGTGCCTTAAAATGTGAATAATAATTCTGTACCTTTGAGGTAAAACACGAGAATGTCGTATGCATATGCCAGACGTTTCCCCTTATTACCTACTGCTGCCCTAGGATAGCAGTTCTCTCTCTCTGTCACCCACAAAAGCTCGTGTCTTTCATATACTGAATAGCAGGATTAATTAGTGTATTGCTATCATTATCTTATGTTTCAACCTGAAAATTCTGTGCTCTTTTATTTTCTGTCAAATGATATGTCCTAAAATGTAACCCTGTACTGTTAACTTTCAAATACGCATTTATCCACAGCTAAACGGGAGAAATGGATGAGCGGGTTAGCAGCAGACAACCTTGAATATATAAACGAGGAAAAACCTAATGCTGGGAACTCTTGCCGCCCTGTTTTCTTCTTTGATACAATTTTATGTTTCACTTGATGCCGTGTGTAGAAGCATGAAACAGTATCTGCTTTTCCAGGCTGGAGCCGGGGTTGTGGGTGGTGTGTGTAGACATGCGGTAGTCTCAGTGCCCCTGGGAGCGGGCCTGGCCCAATGGGTGGGCAGGAAGCTATGTCCGATGATCGTCTGCCTCATCCTTCACTTCTGTCCTCTGCACCGTCTCCCCCGAGGAGCCGCTTACACACTGCGGTTGGCTCTCAGGTGTCTGTCCAGGGTCTGGAATGACAAAGCTGGGTGGAAGGGGGGTGAGAGGGTAGGGGGTCATGCGGAAAACATTGTGCATCCATGTGTTCGTGCTGAGGATAGTTGATAACACGAGTCCTAAGTCTGGGTGAAAATTGCTACGGAAATAGTGGTTGGGCTTCCAGAATCCCTGTTAGGATTTAGTGAATCTACTCCTCACGCCTCTTACTTCTCGTCTCTTCTTCTCCCCTCCCCTCACGATTCCTTTCTTAATTGTAGCAGTGGCATGACAGTGTTTAACAACTGACTCCTTACAAATAAATAAATAAAGTGCCTGTAGCGCTTGCCGATTTCCCGGGTGTAAATACCCCCACCAAAGCTGATGTCAAGATATTGGCATGATGTCACAGAATACCCACAGGTAGAATGTTTGGCCTCAGGTTGCACGGTTTGCAGGAGCTGCTTAGCTGGACTAGAGCTGTGGCTGACACACATAGGGGGTACTACCATCATAAATACCATCTTCCCCCGCTACGCCCACAGCCATCAAACACTGCAGGAGGCTCACCGCGTAGAGCGGTTCCTCAGCCTCAGGTCTGTTGCTGATTGGGGCGACATTTCCGTGGGCCTTGTAGGGTGTCTGGCAGTGTTGCTGATTCCTACCCACCGGATGCCGTGGCGGCAGCTGCCCCGCTGCCTCCTACAACTGTGACAACTAAAACCACCTCTCGATGTTGTCAGATGTCCCTCGGGAGGCAAGATGGACTGAGAACCACTGACGTAGAGCTGCTCTCAGAGCCTCATGACCAGCCCGTGATCATCACGAATGTCTCTCATCACAGGCCCTTAGCTGTAAGCGTGTGGTCCTGGTAACCTCACAGCGATGGGAAACTAGCAACCTGTCAGACATGGCAGTCGATGGGGTGCTGAGTGCTAACTGCACGTGACATTTGACAGCTGTGGGTTTGTTTAACATCTGTGAAGTGGGAAACATACCAGCTCCCACCCCAACAGATAACGATTGGTGTGTTTGTCATGCTACTAACCAGCAGTGCATTAACTTGATTCTGGGTCCTCATCACTCCTGCTTGTGGACGTTGAAAGGTCGCCACCTAGTGGCGATCTGCAAGACTTGGTATTGCAGATGGCTTCTCCGGATCCTAGGGAATCCTGGGGGGTGGGAGGGACCGATTCTGAAGAGAACATTGAGGCTGATATAACCTATGTGACTAGCTCGCTTAGGAATGGGAAAATATAACGTTTAGTGCATTCCCAAATTACAGTTTTTGTTTTCAATATTTATCAATGAAAATGTTCATATACATGTTGTCATATTTTTTCTTATTTTCTCTTATAATCTTGCTTATTATGTTCACTTCATTTTGGATAGTTTTTCTGAGTTTAACCTCAGTCTGTGTAATAGTTACCCTGACTGTTTAAGGAGATGCCATGGGGACACAGGATGCATCATGAAGTCTACGAAAAAGTGGGCTGTCTTCAGAGCTGAGTTTGAAACATGACTATTAATCCCAGAGGCCTGGGGCCAGGACCCACCGCTGCGGATTAAACCACCCAGACCTCTTTACTCCCGTCAGCACGGATGCAGTTTTGGTTTTGTCTGGAAACCTCTTTGAGAGCGGAAATAATGTGTCAGCTCACTTTTCGTATATAACAATAACTAGTATTCAGTTTGCAATTTCAATTTGAAAACACCTTAGTTTTCCCCGCCAGGCTCCGAGTGGTGTAGACTCCTCCCCTGTCTGCAGCCACTGCCAGCATACATTCTCAGTTCCTGCTGCCCACGCCCACGTGATTCAGAAGCCCTGGGTAGCAGTTAAAATCAGCCCCCACTCACATGCATGTCATGGGAAGAGTCCGGTGAGTTGTCAGAAAAGGTTTGATTTTTAAAAGATGAGAATAATTTTCCAAGAAAATATTTTTCAAAATGCCACTTCTTCTGGCTAAGTTATCTACTTGTATTTGAACAGATGCCTTGGCTTATGTGCCCACTCTTCCAGGAAGTGAACATGCGGATATGAATGTCTGCATATGTTCAAACGCATGGGTTACAGTTCCGAGCAGCTCCTGTGCCCTTTCCCACACCGTCCTATGCAGACTGCCCCTCCCCCCGGCTTCTGCAGTTCCCCCTCCGGCTACGGCTACCTCCGCTCATGAGCAGTCACTGTTGGGGGCACTGCGTAGTCTCATGTTTAGGCATGAGAAGCTTCTGTTACTATTGAACTCCGACACACTGACCATAGTTTTCTCAGTCCGTGCTGCTAACTATGAAAATTCCATTGACTTCTGAGTTCTTTCGTCCTTGGTTTCTTCTTAGAGAAGGCGAGGACTCTTTGGGGATAAAGAGCCAGGACATAGTTAACAAGCCCCGTGGAAACAGGGAGGTTGGGCTGAGGACATGGCCACTCCCCATGCCGCCTTCAGAATGGGGGTTAGGAGGGGAGCTGGGCAGCGGAGGGCATCACTCAGGTCTCCCAGGAGCAGGCTGGCGGGGCCACTGCACCTCCCTGTGCTTCTCTGGTCTGGTCTGCCGTGGGGGTGGCGAGAAGGCAGTGCGCCGAGAGCGTGTAGCAAACACATCGTCAGCTTCGTGCTGGGAACCATGCGAAGCATTGAAGAGTTAGAAAGAGTAAACCCGCCAACTACAATCCAGGGTCCTTCACATTTTTGTTGTTGGGGGAGGGGTTGTTAAGCAGGCACATACGTAGCTGACTGTGATCTATGACAGGCGAGCACATTTAGAAACTGTTCATGAACAGCAAAACTCGGCCCAGTGAGGAGGCTCATTCTAGAAAACTAACACACTGGATACAATGTTACACTAACACACAGGATACAATGTTATACTGACACACTGGATACAATGTTACACTGACACACTGGATACAATGTTACACTGACACACTGGATACAATGTTACACTGACACACTGGATACAATGTTACACTGACACACTGGATACAATGTTACACTGACACACTGGATACAATGTTACACTGACACACTGGATACAATGTTACACTGACACACTGGATACAATGTTACACTGACACACTGGATACAATGTTACACTGACACACTGGATACAATGTTACACTGACACACTGGATACAATGTTACACTGACACACTGGATACAATGTTACACTGACACACTGGATACAATGTTACACTGACACACTGGATACAATGTTACACTGACACACTGGATACAATGTTACACTGACACACTGGATACAATGTTACACTGACACACTGGATACAATGTTACACTGACACACTGGATACAATGTTACACTGACACACTGGATACAATGTTACACTGACACACTGGATACAATGTTACACTGACACACTGGATACAATGTTACACTGACACACTGGATACAATGTTACACTGACACACTGGATACAATGTTACACTGACACACTGGATACAATGTTACACTGACACACTGGATACAATGTTACACTGACACACTGGATACAATGTTACACTGACACACTGGATACAATGTTACACTGACACACTGGATACAATGTTACACTGACACACTGGATACAATGTTACACTGACACACTGGATACAATGTTACACTGACACACTGGATACAATGTTACACTGACACACTGGATACAATGTTACACTGACACACTGGATACAATGTTACACTGACACACTGGATACAATGTTACACTGACACACTGGATACAATGTTACACTGACACACTGGATACAATGTTACACTGACACACTGGATACAATGTTACACTGACACACTGGATACAATGTTACACTGACACACTGGATACAATGTTACACTGACACACTGGATACAATGTTACACTGACACACTGGATACAATGTTACACTGACACACTGGATACAATGTTACACTGACACACTGGATACAATGTTACACTGACACACTGGATACAATGTTACACGAACACACTGGATACAATGTTACACTGACACACTGGATGCAATGTTACACTGACACACTGAATACAATGTTACACTGACACACTGGATACAATGTTATTCTAACACAGTGGATACAATGTCATTCTAACACACTGTATACAATGTTACACTAACACACAGGATACAATTTATACTGACACACTGGATGCAATGTTATACTGACACACTGGATACAATGTTATTCTAACACAGTGGATACAATGTTATTCTAACACAGTGGATACAATGTCATTCTAACACACTGGATACAATGTTATACTAACACACTGTATACAATGTTACACTGACACACTGGATGCAGTGTTATTCTA
>NW_005358520.1:463329-485029 GCF_000412655.1 Myotis brandtii | reverse complement strand
TGGATACAATGTTATTCTAACACACTGGATACAATGTCATTCTAACACACTGGATGCAATGTTATACTGACACACTGGATGTAGTGTTATACTAACACTAGATAAAATGTTATTCTAACACACTGGATACAATGTTATACTAACACACTGGATACAGTGTTATCATTACTCCAGGAAGGCTGGTTCCTGGGGATTTAACACATCAAGAGTAAAATTCTTACCCAGAATGCACCCTGCCCCAATAACACACTGGATGCAATGTTATACTGACACACTGGATGTAGTGTTATACTAACACTAGATAAAATGTTATTCTAACACACTGGATACAATGTTATACTAACACACTGGATACAGTGTTATCATTACTCCAGGAAGGCTGGTTCCTGGGGATTTAACACATCAAGAGTAAAATTCTTACCCAGAATGCACCCTGCCCCAATAGTAGAGGCTGTGACCGGGCTGAATAACTGTAGGTGGCTGGAGTGCTATTCTTTTTATGTTTTTAACATAAAAATTGGGAGGAAGGTCCAGAGAGTTCGTATATACACCCGCCCCCACACATGCAGAGCCTTCCCCATGATCAGCATCCCCATGGGAATCCATAGGGAATAAGGGTTTCCTGTCAATATTGTACACTGAGTTAAGGCACAAGTGCATAATGACGCATAGCCACCATTGTAAGATACACAGTGTTTTCACTGCCGTAAAACTCTTCTGTGCTCCCCTATTCACCCCACCCCCACCCCTGGCAACCTCTGACCTTTGCACTGTCCCCATAATCTCGCCTTTTCCAGAATGTCATGGTTGGACTCATGGATGTGGCTGTTCATTTTAAAGCAATAGCACCGTCTCCATCAAGAAGTCTGTGGGCTTGGCGTTTGCAGTGGGATCTAATTTCCACGGCTTCTTTTCCCAGGGTCCCCGTGGTCCGCAGGGAATTGATGGGGAGCCAGGTGTTCCTGGCCAGCCAGGGCCCCCGGGGCCTCCCGGACACCCCTCCCACCCGGGACCCGACGGCATAAGCAGGGTGAGTTGGAAGCATCGTTCATGTTTCTGTCATATAATAAGTTTTTTATTTATTGCTGTGATTTAAAATCGTGTTGGTTCAGCTGTTGACCCTTGACTGTAAGAGCCCCCAAGGGAATGCAGTGCTGCTATGAACAAGGATAAAACTAAGAAATCCACAGGGAATTGTTGGGAAATGCAAAGCAGCTTTTTTTTTTTTTTTTAAGTGCTGCTTCAGAGGCCGTTCTCCAGGCCAGCCCTGGGCCTGTGAACTTTGTTTCTGCTGATTCTAAGGACCCTGAGCATGGGCCCCCCTGAAGGAGAGAGGCTCAGGGGGCGACGAGGTCCATGTGACTCCCCACCAGGGAGGACGACGCGGCTCCGGTGTGCATGGGAAAGGGCCACCCAGCGACACTACACATGTGCCTGACCGTTTCCGAGCCTTCGTTTTCTGTTGGAATTCCTAGCGGCAGACTGGGATGTTTGAGTGGGTTGCACGGCGTACTACGGGAACACAGGGGCCCCTGGAATAGGATTTCTGTTTGACAGCAGTTCATCCCATTGTTCTGATTGTAGAAGGAATTGCCAGTCTATGTTTTTGAACAATTCACACATTCTTTTCGCACTAAAACCTGGAGATTAATGGGACATCGGAAATGTATGTGGACGATTTTGGTCAGTTGGGTTAGCAGAGTGTTTAGATATGAGAGAGAGCAGGTCAAACTGTTGCCAGTTCTTGGAACATTCAGGAATTCCACTAAAAGGTTTATAAAAGTTTTATTAACTTACAATAAATACAGTTTAAAACTTGCCAGCCACAAGCAGGAAGGAAGAATCCCAGCTGAGTCGCATCGTCCGACATGGAATCCAGAGTTTTTAAAAGCTCCTTGTAGGCTCCGTGCAGACGTTGGCATGCTGGACCCTGGGAAGCAACCCGATAAAGAGATTTACGACTGAAATGGATTAGACCGGCTCCGTACTTAACAGCACGATCCGTGACCTTATCGAGTTTCAGACATTTGGCTCATTGCAGTCATCATTCTGAAACAACATCGTCATAGAGCAGTGGTTCTCAACCTTCTGGCCCTTTAAATACAGCTCCTCATGTTGTGGTGACCCCCAACCATAAAATTATTTTCATTGCTACTTCATAACTGTAATGTTGCTACTGTTATGAATCGTCATGTAAATATCTTGATATGCAGGATGGTCTCAGGCGACCCCTGTGAAAGGGTCGTTCGACCGCCAAAGGGGTCGCGACCCACAGGTTGAGAACCGCTGTCATGGAGATTTGGTGGGAGGCTGTTCAATCAAAACGCACACAGTGAAAAACAACTTGATCCTTTTCTCGCTTAAAGCAAAAGTTTGCAACGATCCTTAGTGGGCGTGGGGAGGCCAGGGCGTGTGCGCACATTCCTCTGTGTAGTGGGTGAGAGACCTGCCTCTGACCGTGTACTGTCCACACGTTGCTTTGCAGCCGTTTTCAGCGCAGATGGCCGGGCTGGACGACAAAGCCGGACTCGGCAGTCAGATGGGGCTGATGCCGGGCTCAGTGGTGAGTGCCCAAGTCCCTGCTAATGACAGGACCTTGAAAAGGAGGCCGGCCCGCGTTAGCTCGTGAAGAGCAATGGCGTCTCCTCAACAGGTCCACCCATGACCCTCAGGCTGTTAGCAAACCCAGCGACGCTCCAGTTAAAAGCTGGTGGCCCATCCACAGCCAGGCCAAGTATTGACATTAATAAATTAATAAAGGACTGTCTATATAGTTTACTTATTATTTAAAGAAAATAAGGAATTTTAAAACGAAGCCACCGATACCATTTAAAAAGCGTGCTTTCTAAACAAGTGAAACAATTGTGAGAGGGTTGTGTTGTTAGAAATAGTGATTTGGCAGAACTTTGAAACCTGTTTGCCGGTTCTATTCTCTCATTTCCTCTTTCCCTTAATGCTCTGCACCTGCCTCTCCCAGCCCCGGGGAGCGTCCTGCAGGGACCTGTGACCGCCCGTCCCTGGGATTTCTCCAGCAGCAGACAGCTCCCCTTCCTCCAGGAGCCCTTTCACCGGGCGCGGGAGCCAGGCCGTCCCACCGAGGGAGTGGGGGCTTTTGAAACCAGCTCTTCATGCTTTTTTGCTCAGAACCTAATTCGAAAGCATCCCAGATTAGTGGAATTTCAGGCAATAAGGGTAAAGCAGACGACAAGATGGCCGCCTTCCACCCACCCACCTGGACGGCCAGCATTAGGAGTCACTGAAACAGTGTGTATATTTTTTAAGTCACCAGCAGAATGGTCTCATTCAGTGATTATCTTGGGATAATTTTCTGAAATATATGAGCTTTAATCCATTTGAAGTTTAAATAACATATGCATTTATTTTTGTAATGGAACTTTTCATTTTCTTACTAGCTAATAATCCGATCAATTCAAAACAAAAAAAAATAAGTTTTTACCACAAGAACAAGCTTGATTTTGATTTCATTGATTTTACTTTTAAAAATGTGACATTTAAGACGTTGTATAGGCGTTTATTAACCAATTTTTTAAAATTGCGTTTCCCTTTCCTTCCCGTGGTTATGACTCCGTGACTCACCTCATGTTTAAATGAACAGTGAGAGCCTGTGAGGGAACTCGACGTGGACGTTAAGAAAAAGGGAAATCATCCAGAAAACTCGGCCCCTCCCCCCGATAGTTCTAAGTTCACCTTTGAAATAACCTGGTCATTATTGTTGGCGTTTCATGAGCCTCAGTCCGACTGGCGCCTTCAGGTGATGCATCACCGGCTGCAGGTTGCAGCGCCAGGCACGGGACAAGGCTCTGGGCCTGCAGGACCTCCCGTCTCAGATGTTCCCTGTGACAGGCCCCCGGGGGCACAGGCGTGTCCTGCCCTTCTCTTTGAGAACCCACAGAGCGTATGACACCCCCCCCCCCCCCGGGGCACCCGCTCCCGTCTCCCTGGACGTAGCCGCATTCCAGAGGACACAGCTGGGAGCCTTCATCCCCGCTGCCCACGCCTCTCTTCTCCAGACTCTAAAGCCAACGCCGCATTTTTTAAATGTTTGACCTAATTGTCAGGAAGAGTGTGTAACTTTTCTTCTCACTTGCTTTTAGGGTCCTGTTGGCCCCAGGGGACCTCAAGGTTTACAAGGGCAGCAAGTAAGTCTTTTTGTAATTAAATTCCATCCTGTCGCACGGAGAGAAACACATCGAAATGAGGCCTCTGTGGCATGGCTGCTTCGGCTGGCCTTGACACTGACTGGGTTGAATTCAGTTAATCTTTACTTCCTTCCTTAGAAACATGCAGCATGATTTGCAAAGTTGTGGATGGGGCTAAAGTCTTATTGTCTGGCTCCTTTATGTGGCTGCCTTCCTGTACAAAGCATTTTCTGTGCCCTTGCTTCTGAAATAACCCGTCCGGATGAAGATGCTCATAGTTGGTTGTGTGCCAGCCCTGAGGCTGTGGAATCAGACCACAGAGGGAAGGCCTAGGGTATTGTTAGAAACAGCAGCCACGGAGACCACGCGTGGAAGCTTTAACAGAATACACCACTGCCCGCTTCTCTGCAGCCTGTCACACACCAGCTAGATAACGGTGTGGCGCTGTTTTAGTTTTTGTAGTGAGTTGTCAGGCAGTAGAACATAATTTTTCCAAAGAAAGAAAGAAAAAAGAATTCTTGTCTCAGTCAATGATACCATACTGTCATTATCATGGGTATGGAGTTTCACTTTAAGCTATTTTATGTCACTACCATTGGTGAATAGAAAACATAGTTGTCATTGAAGAAGAGGAAGGATAAGGAGAAGGAGGAAGGAGGAGAAGGGAGGAGGAGGAGGAGGAGAAGAAGAAAAAGAGGAGGAGGAGGAGGAAGGGAGAAGGAGGCGGAGGAGAAGGAGGAGGAGGAAAAGGAGAAGGAGAAGAAGGAGGAGGAGAAGGAGGATGAAGAGGAGAAGAAAAAGAGGAGGAGGAGGAGGAGGAAGAGGAAGAGGAGGAGGAGGATGAAGAGGAGAAGAAAAAGAGGAGAAGGAGGAGGAGGAGGAAGAGGAAGAGGAGGAGGAGAAGGAGGAAGGAGATAACTACCATTGATGAACACTGTGCCAGCACTAGTCTAGGTTCTCACTGTGCATTAATGACCTAAAGAGATACAAAAGCCTAATGAAGTGGGTGCCATATTATTCTATGTCACAGATTAGAAACCTCTTGGAGTTGTGGGCCGAGTAAGCAACTCACCCAGTCCCGTGGCTGGAGTGGTGCCCCAGCGGTTGGAGCCGCTGCACGGCACCTCTGGGGGTGCAGGACTCGGGACTCCTCCTGTGGTTTGTCGATAACTTCTCTGTACTTTGTTCTCATTTCAGGGCGGTGTTGGCCCTGCAGGACCTCCTGGGGAGCCTGGGGAGCCCGGACCGATGGTAAATGTCACGCCAGCGCGCAGGCCCCGTGAGACACAGCTCCACATAAATGGTGTCCCAGCTGTTCATTCACCAGCTCGTCACTCCTGCAGCAGAAGGCACAGCCCGCGGGGCCTGCGTCAGGGCTGTGTGTGAGCCACGTTCCCTGTGGCACAGTACAGTGGGGCCTGACTTACGAGTGTCCCGACTAACGAGTTTTTTGAGATTCCAGCTGTCGCCGATTTTTGGCATTGAGTTGATAGAGTAATTTGAGTTAACGTGCTCCTTACCGAGCTCGGTCTCGGAACGAATTAAACTCGTAAGTCAAGGCCCCACTGTATTTAAATTCGGAAACTTTGAACGTGGTCAGCCAACAGTGCTGCGATGTTTGCGTTTGTGAAATTAAACTTTTTCCTGCTGAGCACATAATCTGAGGGACACAACGTAACATTCAGAATATTGATAAAGCTACTTTCTGTTTTTTTATTTGCTTCAACAATATTTTGGCTTGCATCATTGGTGGGCGCAGGTAAATATAGGTAAGCCTTCTCTGTTCCCTTGTGTTTTGTTCTTAGGGTCCGATTGGTGCTCGCGGACCAGAGGGCCCTCCTGGGAAACCCGGTGAAGATGTACGTGGGCTTTCCTTGTCTGCTTTGGGGGGCTGAGGGGGCTGAGGGGTGGCAGTGTCACCATGAATGTCACTCGTCCATTCCCAGCCTATTTTCCCACTTCAGCCTCCATTCATGTCAATCAATGAGAGCTCAGAAGAGGATTTCACAAAACCTAAGAGTGCTCTTCCTTTGGTATTGTGAGGTGCTGCCCCTGCCCTGCATTCTCCAGGGTTTCCATAGGGTTTCCCATGGGACTCTGCAGTGATCTGCAGGGACAGGTTATGCGCTGATGGCGAAGCCATCATTATTAGGTCATCATTGAGTGGATTTTGTACGCATTAGGAGGGCAGGGTCAGCATTGCTCTCTGATGCTGAAAAAATTATTTCTTCAGTTGGATCTTTAATTAAAGTTAAGGCTCAACTTCAGATTTTAACATTAAAAACTGATCAAAGAGCAGGATGCAATGACAGCTCTGCTTTTCTGGATTCTTTGTACCAAAGTTGAGGATAAAACTATGGATAGGCCAAGGGACACTAAACTAAGTAAATATTTTCCCGTTATGTGTCATGTGACTTGGTTACACAGATTACACTGAATTTGGCCATAAGGAACACATCTCTGGCCATTCTTAATATTTTTTATAACAAGAAAAGAAATGGCAAGAAGTGTTTTAAGAAACACCGTTGAAGTCAGTGCCGCATGCATGTCTGCGCATGTGGTGAACTTTGATGTTGATGACATGCGGGCTAAGGCGGCCCAGCATCTCCGGTGTCATTGCTGCTTCTGGATAAATTGGTGGAACGTCACAGCTGACGTCTAGAGTGGATCCCGTCGGACGTCGCGCTCGGGGGTGCATGTGGGGCGTTGGGCACAGACTTTCTGAGGAGACGTTTTACCTGCAGTCGCTTTGTCGCCTCGTCTCCCAGGAGAACATTCTAACCCGCTTTGCTTCTCTGCTTTCCCTAAAGGGCGAACCCGGGAGAAATGGGAGTCCTGGTGAGGTGGGCTTCTCGGGGTCTCCGGTAAGTCTGTTCTTAGCGACGCAGAGCACGCACGTGAGCTCGCCTCTCACTGCCCACGCGCCCCGGGTCCCCGCGGAGCGGGCATCCGCCAGGCTGATGGGGGCCGAACGCCGGCAAGGACGGTCTCATAAGGCACATATCACAGCGTCTCCACCCCGTGGGTCCTCGTTCATCTCCCTGACATTTTCGTTCTGGGTTGTTCCCATGTTGGAACCCACAGCTGGAGAGAGAACTCCCTGACGTTCTTCCTGCGCCAGGGACACGCCTGGTGGACAGGCGGCCTGTTGGCTGCTCCGCACACCCTAACGTTGGCTGAAATTCTGGACCGGCCTCTGGGCCCTGAGACCTTATGAGAAGCTGCACTGGTCGCAGCTCTCCCAGCACAGCTGCCCTCCTCTGCCCGGGCTCCCTCCGGCCCAGGGCCTGGCCGCCCCGCCAGGATGGAGGATCTGCCCCGCGTGGCGCACTGACCCGCCTTGCTGTCCGCACGCACGTTGTTCCCATAGGCCCTCCCCCTCCCCTCGAGGTGCTACGCGGGCAGTAGGGACAATTAGGGGTGATAAGCCAGCGAGTCCTCCAGCCTCCCTGCCCTTAGACTGCTCCTTGTGCAACGTCCCTAAGCTGACGTGGCCTCCCACTTAGTAGATTTTGTATCATTTCCAAATGTTCCTACTGCTCAGCACATCCAACAATGCTGAGTCCCTGCCAATTGACTTTCTGAAAATGGATGAGGTTCAATACTAGGATTTTTTTTAAAAACAATGAATGCTGTTTTTTCAAGGGAATTTACAGAGCTCTAAGGGCTCTTTAGTTTCAATATAAACCCGGTTCCCAGCTGCCTGCTCTCCCCTCCTCCCCCTGCATCCTGGAAAGTCAGCGCGGACACAGGCAGGGTTTAGTCATGAGCACAGATGTGCGTAGCGTGTCAGCCTGTCCTGGTGCGCACTGCCCTGCGCCCTCTCCCACGGCCCCCGTGCGGGACCCTGCCCGGGGGAAGGGCCCAGCCAGCAGGGCCCAGATGCGCTCGGCAAGGACCTGCGAGTGGGTGTGATGACAGCCTCGGTCAGCAGGATGAGGAAACTCACGAGCTCGCACATCTGGCTCAGTTCCTTGTCCAGTAGAGATGCAGTCACCCGGGAATGCCCTTGCAACGGACCAAATCCCCGAAGCTCAGGGCCGATTTGAAACAGCGGAGCTAGGAATCTCCCTGGGGTCTCGGAGGGATATGGACTGAGTTTCCTGCTCAGGAGGGAGGGGGGAACCTCAGTAAGGGGCGAATTCCAGTGGAAACACTTCCAGGGAGTTCTTAAAAGAAGGGATTCCTGAGCAGGGCTGTGTCACAGAGGAATGAATGGAACTTGTATTTGTTCAGAGAGCAATGGTCTGATGTGTCCTTACTGTGATAGCAACCCCCCCCCCAACCCCCGCTACAGAAGCGTCCGGCAGCGGTCCCAGAGGAATGACTGCTTTGCTTTCATCATATAAAGTTCATTTATTGAGTTACTTATGCATTGATTTACTTAACAGTAAGTGAAGGCGATAACGCAAGCAGACGGATGCTGCTCTCTGTGTAAGATTGTGCTGGCGTCAGAGAAGTTCCTTAAAGGCTTGGGAAAGTGCTTCGAGTGTTAAAAGAAATATTAAACCATTTCTTCCCTCCGTTGTTTAGTCAATGATTAGTCATTGGATGCCCACGGGCAGGCATAAGGCTTAGTGCCAGGGATATGCAGATCCATACTAATAATTGGTCATTGATAACATCAGTCCATGCTATCGAGTGCTCCGTCGGCTGCTGGCAGTGCTCATGGCTTCAAGTCAGAGTCCAATTAACACGGGCAATGAGAGTGAGCGAGTCAGTCCTGGTCCTTCTCTGCTTTAAGAGCATCTGAGCGAACAGCTTCAAGCATCATTTCAAAAGTCTTACCATTTGCATTTCATTTTTTGTATGATTTCCTTTTTTTAAAAAAATGTGATATGCTTGGGTAAAGGATGCCTGAAAATAACAGAAATTAAGAAATTCCTGAGCCAGCTCATTCTTTCTGTATTTGTTGACTTTCCTTTCTGTTGGATATTTTATTTCCTTGATTAGTTTTTTAAACCATTACCAACCCACCAGCTTCTTTCTATCATGTTACTTTAAAATATTTTGTTTATTCATTTTAATATAATCTTTCTTATATCCCACTCTCGATATTTAAAAGGTAGGGAAAATAAAACACATCTGTTTGCTACAAATGCATTTTTTCTTTCACCCCAAACAAAGCGCATGTAAAGGAAGAAAATCACAGTTTTCCCCCCGATTTCCTTCCTGTCGCTGACCTAGTTGGGTCAGACACTAGATATGTGACTGAGGCTGTTTTGTTGTTTGTTTTATTAATAACACAGTGATGTAATTTGAAATCTTGAAAATGTCATCAAGTCAGTACCTGGCATGAACCGATGTCGCTGTAAGTCATGCTTCCATTTCAGACAGTTTTAATCTTTGATCACCTCCATGTATTTTGATAGGTAAATGTATACTGCTCCTTTTTCTTTTCTGGTTTGTTGGTGAAAAACTAGGTACCAGGTATTTTTTTAGGGAAAATGTGTATTAAGCAATTTCGTATTCTTATTAGTGACTCTGAAATGCCTTGTGTCCCCCACAGGGAGCCAGAGGATTTCCCGGGGCGCCTGGGCTGCCGGGCCTGAAGGGGCACCGCGTAAGTCAACCCTTGCAGAGGCTGGGGCGGCTGGGCAGGGCCTGGGGGCATTGCCTTAAATCTGGACAAGCCCGCGTCTCAGTTGTCCGCATGGCTGTGGTTTTGCAACCTCCGAGGTCCCTAAAGTGACCGGCTCTTACGGTTCTTCTGCATTTCATTTGAGCCTGTAGACACACTGTGAGTCTCACCTCGCACTGAACACTGTGCTGCAAGAGAAGACGGTGATGAACGGGAGCCTCCATGGCTTTCAGCTTCAGGCTCAGAAGGGCTTCAGTTAGGAAAATAGGCAACTGCCACACAGAGGAATAAGTGCAGACCCGAGCGAGGGCGCTAATCTAGGCCCGTCAGCCCAGACGTGGAGGCTGTGGGGTGCTCCTCTCTTTATAACTCCAGATAACGCGCAACCGTTATACCATGTACATATACACGGTGGGGCAAAAGGAGGCTTACAGTCTGAGGACGTGAAACACAGTTACTTCCTGCATTCTTATTTATCAATTATTGCATTCGTTTCCATACAGATAACTTAAACCTACTTTTGCCCCATCTTGTATAGAAATTATCTATCTATCTATCTATCTATCTATCTATCTATCTATCTATCTATCTATCTGAAAGCTTGGCTGGTATTTACTCGGTATACACTGACAGGCCTCTGTTTTGAGTGGTTGAATTTCTGATTAGAATACTTGCTAATCACTAGTTATTAGATAATTTGAATATTATCCCTGGATATAACCCATATTTGATAACTATTTAAACTCTATAACTATTTATTTTCTTGTAAGTTCTTTATCTATAGCTATAGATTAAATTTCTATGAAGTAAAAAAATTTGAAAGGTTAGAACATTGCTTGTTGGAAACATTATTTAAAGGGGGAAACTAATATTATTTGGAGAGACTTTTTAAAAATGTTGAGAATTTGGAAACATTTTGAGTAACAACTTTAAATTTGAGATCCATTTTCATCAGGCACTTTCTGTAAGCTTATGTTTGCTGCTTTTATGCATCTGAAAAGAAAAAAACACAGTAAAATACAAATTTGTATTTTTCTTTTTAGGGACATAAAGGTCTTGAAGGCCCTAAAGGTGAAGTTGGAGCAACCGGTTCCAAGGTGATTGTTGATGCCTCAGTGTGACCTCGCGATAGCATTTTGGTTGTGTGTCAAGTGCCAAACGCCTCCCAGAACCCCTAAGTCATTCTGGGGGAAGAGGAGTATAGACAGTGAGCAGTTAAGTAGATAAACGTACCTTTTCACAGACGTGCGGCGGCAGATTTACCGGGACACATGCTGAGCCCTGGCTTTGCCACCAAGCACAGCCCCTGTGGCTCTGGGTCCCTCCCGGTGTAGGAAGGAGACTGTGTCCATATGACATGTGGCACCATCATCCACCTTCTAACACACTCGCTCTTCTTCTCTGAGCCTCACAGAGGTTCAGGTGGTCCGTTATCCCCGCCATTTAGCATCCTTTAATTCTGGGCCTTCGGGCCCTTGTTCTTCTCCACGTTTACTTGTGTTTCCAGAGGGAGAGAGAGCAGCAGGACTGCAGAGGACTCTTCAGGGGGAAGTCCCCTGAGAGTCGCATGTGCAAAGACCTTTGGCTTCAAATTTGTTATTTCTAAGCTTCCTATTCCAGAACTTAAAGAAATGCTACCGTCAGTGTCTACTTTGTGAAGTTTTACATCGCCTAAAGTATTATTAGACACAGGTAGTTTTGATGCTAATTAATGTGACTATGGATGATAGTCCCAATTTTACTTTAGACTTATTTCTGTAGGAATGGAAATTTTATTGCATTTTGAGAAAACGTAATTCAATAGACTTTTGAGGTCCTTCGAATGCCCTTCAAACGCCCATTTTGAAAATACGTGTTTAGAATGATACGCATGTGGAGCAAAATGATGTGACTGTCGACGGAGGTTCCTCATATTGTCACGTGATGTCATTTCTGCTGTAGGGTGAAGCGGGTCCTACTGGCCCAATGGGTGCCATGGGTCCTATGGTGAGTATCCGTTTAATTCTTTGTTATTTACTTGCTTTTTAGATTTTAGTAAGAGAATGTTTGAATGAAACAAACAGAAAGACATGATAACGTTTGCTAGTGAAGTCACCTTGCTTATCATCTGACAGGCAAGCACACTCTGACAATCGCATCCTTCAAGTAGGAAAGTCTTCTTACATTTCAGTGTTTTCCTTAACTGTGAGTGCCCTTAGTATTATTTTTTTCTGTACTCAGTGTCAAATCAGATTTGAGATGCAGCCCATTAAAACTAGATTAAGTGAAGTCTATTTAGGTAAGAGGTGGTAGGTAGAGTTTTTCAAACCCCACAGGTAGAGTTTTTCAAACCCCAAGAAATACTGTTGCTTGGTAGCCAAGTGTATGGAGTCTCAGTTGTTTTGAGGAGGGTAATCAAGTTGTCCTAGAGTTTACATTCGATGCTTCAGGGGATGTTTTCTCTCGCTTATCTACAGGGTCCCAGGGGAATGCCGGGAGAGAGAGGCAGGCTTGGGCCGCAGGGTGCTCCGGTAAGTGTGTGTGCTCCACTCTGTGATGCTTTACTGAATATGCATTTAAAATGAGAATAGCAATGCTGGTTGCCTACTTTTAAATGTTTTCCTTTTTCTTTTGGAATAAATTTAGGTTTATAGGAAAGTTGCAAAGATAGGATAGAGTTCCCATGTAGCCTTCACCTAGCTTCTCTGAATGTCACATCTTACATTACATTTGCTGCCAATTTATTTTAACACAGAAATTAAGAAAACAGTGAAAACACACAACAGCATGGGATATAACCCATGGAAAAGCATACGCTTTGGAACAGTAATAACATTATACTAACAGGTGACATTTATCAAGCGCTTATTATTCACTAAGCATCCTTTCAAGCATCCTTATGTTATGTTCATCACAGTCTGTCAGTGCAGTGAATGCATCCTTTCGTTGATATGAGTCTCCTGGTCTGTTTTAAAGGTACAGCCTGGGAAATGCCCTTGCTGTGTGTCCCCGTACCTCAGGCCTCGGTGGGGGCCTATCCCCCTGACGCCCTCTATAGCTCGTGGAGGGCCCGGCTGCACTTGCTAACATTGCAGACTTGCAGTTCATTGCACCGCCCCCACTTGGCTTCTGACAGTGAGGGACTGCCACCTGGCCTCCATTATGCTGACTTGGTCCCCATCAGTGTTAGGGCCCTCAGCACCCCCTCCTGTTACCCCAGAGGACAACCACCCTTTAGCTTCTCAAAGGTGCTGGAGCCCTGGTGTGGGGAGTGAGACCCCGCCCCCCGGCCATTCCTGGCCCCTCGGGAAGCAGAGGGCCCCCTGGAGATGTGGAGACAGTCAGTGTCGCCCTCGCCAGCCTCGCACGGGACGTCCATCTAGTGTCCGCTCTCTGTGCGTCCTCTGCCGTCTGCCACGGCAGCTGTGGCATTTCCAGCTCCGTGGGGGCCTCGCTGCTCTCTGAGAATCGCCTCCCCTGTGAGCACCGTCTCCCGGGGCCTTACCAGGTGTGAATGTGGGTCCTGGGAGAGTGCTCCCTCCCCACCGTTCACGTTCCCTGGCTTTGCATGTTGCCCCTCTCGGCTGTGCCTTCGGGACCCGCTTCTGCACGATGCAGGGAACCGGTGGCTGCTTTTCGTGTGTAGTCTCCCCTCAAGCCCCTCGCCTGTGACTTTGTGCTGGTTGTAGGTCTGACGGCTGGAGGGCGAGGCAGGCGGCGGCGGCATGTTCCCTGGCTTTGCATGTTGCCCCTCTCGGCTGTGCCTTCGGGACCCGCTTCTGCACGATGCAGGGAACCGGTGGCTGCTTTTCGTGTGTAGTCTCCCCTCAAGCCCCTCGCCTGTGACTTTGGCTGGTTATAGGTCTGACGGCTGGAGGGCGAGGCAGGTGGCGGCGGCGGCGGCATGCGCTGTCGGGGAGAGCAGAGGCTCCTGTGAGCAAGGAGGAAGCATGCGCGGTTAGAAGCAGGGACGGGCCAGTCTGCAGGCCCATGGGCTGCCAGGTGCTGAGACCGAGAAGCTCCTCAGATGTTCCCATGCCCAAGCCAAGCCCCATGCCTTCCAGTCCAGGCCTCCGATCATGGCCTAGGAGCCGAAGCATGTTTAGAATTAAACCTCCTCAAGAGCTTTCAGACCTCTATCATTACGTCATGGGTTTGAGCTTCAGCTCCCCCACCCTGGCTGTAGAAGATGGCAATATTTTTAAATGCTGCCAAAGAGCCTCATATTGATTAATCGCCATCAGCCTTCCACTTGCTGGATTCACTCAGTGAGACCCATGCAGTGCCATCAACTTGTAATCGCTCTTCCCCCCAAAACTTGTCACATGCCTGAGCTGCTGCACCCACAGCCCATTCCTGTGCCCGGGCGGCCCACGCAGTGCATGCCTGGAGAGGATCCTACTGCATCACCACAGCGGGGGGGCGGGGGGCCCACGCTCTACGCTCTCTCTACCGCCACGTGGTCAGTGAGGAGTCCCAAATCCCATCTGAGAGTCTACCTCCTCAGGCTCCTTCTGGCACCAGTGCTATGGAAGTCTTAGGTCTGGTTTCCCAGAAACTAGCATCATAGCAGACTGTGTGCAGGAAATCCTGGGGCCGCTTTCAGATGCTACATTGTGGAGAAGGAGTAAAAGAACCAGGGTTTGTCAGAGGGAGAAAGTAACTGGTGTTTCAACTGCAGGAACCTGGCTCCGCGAGTCCTCGGTCATGGGAGCTATGCAGCGGGGAGGGCTCCTCGCCCTTGGGTGGGTCGCTCTGTACCCGGTGCTGGGCACGGGAGGGGCACAGCCCTGGGAGAGCTAACCTCTCCTCGCTGAGGGCAGCCCGGGGGACCACTGTGAGCCCTCAGCTCACCGCTTCCAGCAGCAGAGAGGGACCTGGGGCCACCCACAGCGTTCACTGCTACTTAATCTCCTGGTGTGTGCGTGCCATTCATTTTATTTTATTTTTATTTTTACAAGGAGTGCGTCCCTCCTCTGCGTTAATATGCCTGTAAAGAGATGTTCAAAATTCCACTGTCTTTGATCTAATTTGAGAGATGGTGACACATTCAAGTAAAAAGAATGATTTCATCAGTTTCTTTCCTTTCAATCACCTCTTTCTCATTGCTATAAGGATAGATGGGTTTATTTCTACTTTACCAGTGTTGTGTAAATGTGTGTTTTTATTTCTGTTAACTCAGTTAAGTTTGTTGTTAGTTAATATTTATTCTTTAATTTGTAACATGGAAATTTTTATAAAGCAAATGAATCATGGGCAAATAGAGTGAATCTTGTCTCTTTTTCTCCTGATTAGGGACAACGAGGTGCACATGGTATGCCAGGAAAACCCGGGCCGATGGTGAGTTTTATTATTTTCATATTCACTCATGCATTTTTCTACTTTCACACTCACTAACGTTACAGAGCGCCTACTGTGCCCAGTCACTTGGAATAAAAGATGATAAACACACAGTACTTGTCCTTGAAAGCGGACTTGTCTACCAAGGGAGAGAGACGCTAATATAGTAGCGTACGGCCATTGCTAACTGCTGTAACGTAGACTATGACTTGAGGTTTGGGGACGCTGAGGAGAAAATACCTACACCTGAAGCTGGAGAAAGATGCCAAGGAACTTAAAGAGGAACGACTCCCAAGCTAAGTCTTGGCAGAGGAATATGTAAATGAGCAAGAACACAGCATGGCCCATCGATGGGTGGATGGAGACCATGGCGAGCTCAGGAAATGCTCAGAGGGCAAATCAGATTTGAAATTATTTGCCTTTAGGGTCTTTTCTTCCTTGTTACTCATAAAAAGGCAACAAAATGACTATAGTTAAAAAGGGTTTTTTAAAACACAAAACTGGTGGGATTAAAAGCTAATGGTTCTTAAAAGAAGAACCAAGATAGCCTAGAATGGAATTCCTCCTATGCTAGATGCTTTCAATCCAGCCTTTAAGTCATTGGTTTAAACTCTATGCACCCTTCCCAGGTGTGGGGTAGTGACAGATATCCGCTTCTTATTAGCCTGAAAATACTCACTCTAGAGCAGCGGTTCTCAACCTGTGGGTCGCGACCCCTTTGGGGCTCGAACGACCCTTTCACAGGGGTCGCCTAAGACCATCATAAAACACATATATCATTTAATATTGTTTTTGTGATTAATCACTATGCTTTAATTATGTTCAATGTGTAACAATGAAAATACATCCTGCATATCAGATATTTACATGACGATTCATAACAGTAGCAACATTATAGTTATGAAGTAGCAACGAAAATAATTTTATGGTTGGGGGTCACCACAACATGAGGAACTGTATTAAAGGGTTGCAGCATTAGGAAGGTTGAGAACCACTGCTCTAGAGAATCCAGAGGATTCTTAAGCATCATTTCATAAAGACAGTCCTAGATTTTGGTACAAAACATAACTTTTGAAAAAGTATCTTTATTAATTGGTTAACACACATTTCTTTTTTATATTATTATCATTATTATTATTATTTCACAGAGGAAGGGAGAAGGGAGAGAGAGAAACATCAATCATGAGAAAGAATCATTGATTGGCTGCCTCCTGCCACTGCCCGCCCCCCCCCCCCCCCCCCCCCCCCCACTGGACTGGGAATCCAGTCCACAACCTGGGCATGTGCTCTGACCAGGAATCTAACCATGACCACCTGGTTCATAGGTTGATGCTCAACCACTGGGCCACACCATCTGGGCAAAATACATTTCTCAAGCAACTGTTTTCAACAATTTGTGGTTGTGACTGACTCAATCTGCTATGCTGCGACTAGGAGATCCTATTATGTGTAACACCCGTGGACATGAGTATTAGACATAATAGGATTTGACACTAGTTCATGTCAGTGTTGGCAGGTACTTATATTAAAAAACACTATTATTTTTGTGATATCAAAGTATTAAGTGGATTATTCTTATATTATGTGTCAAAGTACAGAATTCTGTGAAAGACTAAATGATGACTTATTTAGATGTTGATTAAGATACATGTCCGGTCACTTTCCTGGTTTCTGTTAACAGGGTCCTCTCGGGATACCTGGCTCTTCTGGTTTTCCAGGAAATCCTGGGATGAAGGTAAAGCGTTAATATATTTAGCTCTTAATTACATGAATCCCAAAGTGAAGAATGTCATTTCATTTACCGAAGAGCAAGGAGGTTGCTCTCAACTAAGGAAAGAGTCTAGACGCAGCGGTTCTCAACCTGTGGGTCGAGAACAATGAAAATCCATCCTGCATATCAGATATTTACATGACGATTCATAACAGGAGCAACATTACAGTTATGAAGTAGCAACGAAAATAATTTTATGGTTGGGGGTCACCACAACATGAGGAACTGTATTTAAAGGGTCGCGGCATTAGGAAGGTTGAGAACCACTGGAGAGTATTCTCTGTGTCCATACGGTAGGGAAAAAATAAAGAAAATGTAAAAATGAGATTACTAAACAATATGTAATCAAAAAAGAGTAACTTATAATCACACAACTGTCAGAGAACCTGCTGCCGCAGACCCTGACGCAGACCCTGTGGCAGCTGCAAGGGCAACAGTTGAGTCTGAGTTGGAGCTCTGCTCTTGGCTACGGGGCCTGGCGGCAATAAGCAGCAGCATGTTCTAAACAATAGAGTCTGCAGTGAGTCAGGCCGTCCAGGCTGTTCTCTCACAGGATGCGGGCTCTCATTCCCCCCCCCTCACCCCTCACCTCCCGCATCCCTCACCTCCCCCGCCTCCTGCCTCTCCCTCCTGACCACTAAAGGGATGGACTGAGAGGCTGTTTGGCACGCCCCGGGAACGGATTGAAGCATTCTGCTGGGGCCTCTTACCTCTGTAGAGGATCACAGTTTGTTTCCCCCAACACTCTGGGTAGTAAACTCAAGGGTGCAGCAGGAGCGTGTGAGCCTGTGTTAGCTGAGTCCGTGAGCACATCTGTATCACCCCCTCCACATGCTCCGCAGCGCGTCTGCGTCCCTCGCACCCTTGGCAGCGCTGTCTCCCTCTCGGAGGGGGCGTTTGCTCACGGGATCCTGCTGCGCAGAAATGGCCGCGGCTTCTCTGAGCCTGGCTCCTCCTGGAAGCTGTTGGCGAGCAGGTGGGATAATCTGTGCACACGCTTAGATCAGGCCCTCAGAGAGGTCCCTGCTTCTTTTCAGAAACTGTCTTTATTGTTGAAAGTGTTACACATGTCCCCCTTTGTTCTCACTGACCCCTCCACTCACACCTGCCCGCCCCCAGGCCTTCACCACACGACTGTCTGTGTCCGTGGCTTATGCATGTTCGTTCTTCGGTTCATCTCTGCTTCTTGTTAGTCGTTCTACTCGAATTGGACATGAGCTTCAAAAACGAACACACACTCAGTCCACACTGACCCGTCAGACACCCCCTGAAGCGTGAGCGGCATCCAGTCTAGTTGTTCTCAAGCCTTTCCTGCCACCTGTAACCTCTGCCCCGGGCTCGGGGTCGGGGTCGGCTGCTCTCCAGAGCTGCCCTGGGCCTTTCTCTCCCGTCCCTTCTTCACTGACAGCTCGCTCTGAGTGCAGGCAGGTGGGACCTTCTGTTCCCCATATCTGTTCTGCTCCCTGAAGTCCTAATCCTGCCCTCAGTCCCCTGCCCTTCCCGTGAGACCCTCGCCCTCGCAGGAGCCTGGCTGGGGGTTAAGGGAAGAATCTCAGGGCCTGCCCTCAGTCCCCTGCCCTTCCCGTGAGACCCTCGCAGGAGCCCGGCTGAGGGTTAAGGGAAGAATCTCAGGGTGCCCAGGACTGGGCTCCACAGAGGGGGGGGGCAGCCACATGTCACCCAGCTCACGGGGCCCCCACCTCCGGTGCTGCCAGCACTGCCTGTGGCTCCTGAGAGCTGCCTGGTGAAGTCCGACACCCAGCAAAACTGTCCCCTGTCCTACCAGCATCCCCGTGAGACCCGGGTTTGTGTGCCTGGTCAGGACTCTCTGTGCCTCTGAGGGCCTCCCATGGCCCTGGCTCTCGGCTGAAGAACACACTCCACCTCAGTTCTTTGCATCTCTGTGAAGGGCGACAGGGATTGAGCAGGGAGTTAATGTGGTTTCTTGGTTCTCATGAGCTCCCTAAAGCTTCAGGTTTTAGTTCTGGAATGTCAGGATTAGGTATACCTAGGTACAGAACATGGCGGGTAAAATACAGAAACCTAGTTAAGTTTGAATTTCAGTTCAAGGAAGTATAAATGTTAGTACAAATATGTCCCAAATATTTCATGGGACAAACTTACACTAAAATTAGTTGCTGTTTATCTGAGTGAAAGCTTAACTGCACGCCCTGCATTGGTGTCCTCTCGGGGCCGCACCCTCAGGTTGGAATAGGCAGCTCCCAGGCTGCCCTTAGCTCGGCCACATCCTGCCCCAAGTGGGGTGGGGGTGGGGGGGCAGGCAGCCACGCCCAGGTCAGGCCCAGCCCTGCAGGGAGCTGTGCTCTCGGCCCCCTTAGATCTGGGTGTAAAATGTGAAACTCAAGGATGCGATCTACTTGGAATCATCCCGTGCTGACATTCTCCTAAAATGGACGTTTCTCTTTGCTCCCCTTTAGGGAGAAGCAGGTCCCACCGGGGCCCGAGGCCCTGAAGGCCCGCAGGGGCAGAGAGGCGAGACGGGGCCGCCGGGGCCTGTGGGCTCACAGGGCCTCCCGGTAAGTGCCAGGCCCTGCCACACATCCTGCTTGGCTGCCGACCCACGTGCTTGCAGCTCAGGAGAAGATCAAGTTCCCTGGTGACGCCAGCTGCGTCTATGTGATGGAAAACGTCATCAGAGTTACTTTTATGCTGTGGTGGTCGTTGAGTTTTGGGTGGTAACTTATGGCCTCCCTTTTGGGAGATGGTAGACGTCTGAGAGGGCCCCCTAGACATGGCTGCTCGTGTGATAGACTTTTCCTGTACCTTTCAGGGCGCAGTGGGGACGGACGGTACTCCTGGCGCCAAAGGCCCGACGGTGAGCACCTGCATTTCCGCTGCGTGAAGGTCAAGTGGACACGGGGCTTTGGCCATTGGCAGAGGCTCCTCCGGTCTCTGCTCACGGGGTCTCTCTCACTCTGACAGGGTTCTGCAGGCCCCTCTGGGCCTCCTGGACTGGCAGGGCCCCCCGGATCCCAAGGACCTCAGGGCAGCACTGGGCTTCCAGGAATTCGAGGCCAACCGGTAACGTCCTTTAGAACCGCTGCTGCCGCTGGTGTAATGGGACTGAGCTCGCCAAGAGGGACAGCATCTGACGAGATGCAGTGAAAACCGGGGCGTAACTGAACGAGGCGAATGAAGACAGGGATCTTACAAAGTGGAAGCAAACGCTAACACGAGTGTTGAGGTTTAAATTCAAAGTGGAGCATCATGTTAGTGGTTTTTATGTAAAATAGTACGGCCAGAACTTCATGTTCTAGCTCATAGAATTTTACGAGCAGTTGAATAATAAACATTATAGAAACATTAGCAAGCCAGTGGGGGGAGATGTGGAGGTTTAATGGGAACTTCTAATGATGATTTGACTAAAAATGGATTCAACAACTATTTCTTGAGAGTTATTCTTCTTTTAATTTTTAATTTGAAGAGAGAGAGAGAGAGAGAGAGAGCATAATATCAATTTGTGGTTCTACTTATTTATGCATTTATTGGTTGCTTCTTGTATGTGCCCTGACCCCTGACTGGGGATTGAACCTACAACCTTGGCATATCGGGACGATGCTCCAACCAACTGAGCTACCCGGCCAGGGCTTAATTTTTATTGCATTTATTGGGGTGACATTGTTTAATGTAATTATATAGGTTTCAGGTATACAATTCTATAATACAGAGTGTCCCCCCCAAAATGTATGCACTTTAACAGCTGATAGCTCAATTTTGAAAATGAAATATATTTTAATAAACATTGCCTTTATAATTATTCAAAATGTGTGTATACATTTTGGGGGGAAACCCTATACATTATCTGTATATTGTATCGTGTGTTCCCCACCCCAAGTCAAGGCTCCTTCCATCTGCATTTATCCCCCCTTCACCCTCTTCTACCCTCCCCACCCCTCCCCTCTGGTAGTCACCACACTGCTGCCTGTGACCAGGAGGTGTTTTCTTATTTATTTATTTTTTTTTACTTAATCCCTTCACCTTTCTCACCAGCCCCCTGACTCCCGGGCCCTCTGACAGCTGTCAGTCTGTTCTCTGTGTCTATGGGTCTGTTTCTATTTTGTTTGTTAGTTTACTTTGTTCATTAGGTTCCACATGTGAGTGAAATCATATGGTGCTTGAAGAAAGATTTCAACATATTATATTTAATGAGTTTTCATATTTTATAAAAATTATTTTCTAGGAAAAATATTATGATGCACCCATAAGAAATAAACAGATTGAAAACTTGTGCTTACATATGTTTTAGCTTGATATATACATTACACCAACCTTTTTTCTAGTGCTACTTAAAACGAATATTCTAGATTCTGCTCCAAGTCATTTGGTTTTTGCTGATCAATTCTTTTTGCTGGTGACAGATTTATTAAAACATGAGGGTTGCTGATGCTTCACATTTCATTTGATCATGTTCTCAATTTAGCAATCTGGTTCCTAAACCTAAACTGCAATTGGTATTTGAAGACACACATACATAAAACCCTGAACAAAGAAAAACCCTAAAGCCCCATAGAGATGAAATGCCCTATGAGAAGTTGTCAAACTCTCAATAGATAGGACATAAATATAAAATATTTCCATTCTGGGTGAACGAGTCTATTTCCTAAAATAGACCCTAAGTAGGTTTTCTGCAGAAGTGGTGATTGTTTGGTTCTCATTTTAATGATCAAATTGGAATAATAGCTAAATAATTGTAATTATTCTAGCATGCAAAATAAGAATCAGTATTGAAAAACAAACCTCTTGAGGACACTGTGAAGCAAACAAACTGCTACCAAATTCTGCTGCATTTTATGAAAATTCACACACATGGTGTCAGGTTTTCAGAAGGGACAGTGCTCAGTCCCGACT
>NW_005358520.1:460566-463271 GCF_000412655.1 Myotis brandtii | reverse complement strand
TGCAGGGAGGGAGGGAGGGAGGGTGCTCCCCGCTGAGGATGCTTTCATTTCAGGGCGACCCAGGAGTCCCAGGCTTCAAAGGAGAAGCTGGCCCCAAAGGCGAACCGGTAAGGGCTCATTCTTTTTTTCTTTTTAAATGAGAAAAACAACATGTGCATTGCCTAGCAGTGGGCAGCTCAAAATGCTGAAGTTTGTGAAATAATAACTATGGGAGTGTAATCCCTCTGGATGGAAATAGCCCATTTCATGTAATTTAGAATGTATGACTGACTTCATTAGATGGATCTTTCCACTCCACTCGTTGCATGGCCTTTTCTGGTAACTGCTCTTCTGTTTTCAACAGGGGCCCCATGGCATTCAGGGTCCCATCGGCCCCCCTGGTGAAGAAGGCAAAAGAGGTCCCCGCGGCGACCCCGGCGCAGTCGGTCCTCAAGGGCCGGTGGGAGAAAGGGTAAACTGAGTCATAAAGCAAGTTCTCACGGTTCCGGGGAATGTCTGGGGACAGTAAGGAAAGCCAGAGCAGTTGAGAGACGCGCTTGCAGGTGCTGGTTCAGTGAGGTAACCTGTGAATGAAAGGCACCACCTACCACTGTGTATTCATTCATGCAGCTAGGGATTGAGCTAGTCCTGACGGTCACTGTGCTATGCCAGCGTGTTGTGTTGCTTGGGATACGCCAGTGGGCAGAAGGCTACGGTCCCAGCCCTCATGTGGGGCTGGTAAACTATAGTTCACTCTGACGGGGACGTTAGCAAAAAACAAGTCAACATTAAATAAAGACATAATGACACGGTTTAATAAATGCCACGCACACTTAGGAAGTAACAGGGCGATGCGGCAGGAATAACTCCGAGTGTGTGGCTGCGGGGGACGTTAGATGAGGAGGCGAGGAAACAGGATTCTGTGGGAAGATGGCATTTGAGCAGAGACCTGAGGGTGAGGACGTGGGAGGAACACTGTTCGGCAGAGGAAACAGCAAAGCCCAGCCGGAGGCTGACTGCGAAGTCCCGGAGGACAGTGAGCCGGGCCTGAGGGGGCCAAGGCCGCACTCACACCGGGTGAGCCTCGGGACGCAGGGGCTGCCACAGGCCCAGGCGTAGTCTGGGCAGTTCTGCGTGTGCAGATGCGCCTTCCGTTGCCTCGCCTGCCTGTGTGTCAGTTTAGGTTTGATTTTACCGTGAGTTGTTAGAATATTTCTTGCTCTGGATAACTCTTTGGCTCGGTACTTACATATTCTTTTTTTTTTTTTTAAATATATTTTATTGATTTTTTACAGAGAGGAAGGGAGAGGGATAGAGAGTTAGAAACATCAATGAGAGAGAAACATTGACCAGCTGCCTCCTGCACACCCCCTACTGGGGATGTGCCCGCAACCAAGGTACATGCCCTTGACCGGAATCGAACCTGGGACCCTTTGGTCCGCAGGCCGACGCTCTATCCACTGAGCCAAACCGGTCAGGGCTATTCTTTAAAATTTAAGATCTCCTCTGTGTAGTCAGGGTTTTTCTTATGCGTATTTACCGCCATATGGGCTTGATCACAGACTCTAAAGCCATTAGTGCTAAAGATAAACATTATCCCTTCAGTATGTATTACGAAACCATCGACAGCTATTAAGACCGAATCTTGCTCCTTTGTAGGGTGCTCCTGGCAACCGCGGTTTCCCGGGCTCTGACGGCTTACCTGGACCCAAGGTGAGGCCATTTCGTCAGTGTGGGCCATGGCGCTGCGGGAGGTGCCGGGGCCCAGCGTCATGACTCAGCCTTGGCCGTGGGGCCCAGATCCAGAACAGCTTTGGGCACCGATGTCGTGTGCGATGTCTGCGTTATAGAGGGTGGGGGAGGCTGCCGATGGAGGGGGGATGGGAGCTTGTTTCCGAACTCGTCAGGGAAATGCCGAGAAGAAGAGGTCATGGCCGTTCCCTGGAGCTGACGTATTTTTTCCTTTATCTAGAAATTTAGGTTCTTTCAAAATTCTATGTTTTTTCCAATATCTAAGTGATTGGAGCGAGGTTCTGATCACCACTTTCCCTGGGTAACGAAGAAACCGCGCTGTTCAAGCAGGAATGCAAGTTAGAGCAGAAGGCGAGGGGCACTGTCTGCCGGGAGGTCCCTGCGGTGACTTTGACCAGCTGTTGTTCGTGACACTAATGCTCACGTGTGTCCCCGTGCTCTTTGCTGACATGTCTGCTTTGCTTTGGAACAGGGGGCGCAAGGAGAGAGGGGGCCTGTCGGCTCGTCAGGACCTAAAGGAGGGCAGGGGGACCCAGGGCGCCCCGGGGAACCAGGACTGCCGGGCGCTCGGGTAAGAACACGGCCTCTTGTGGTCCATCCTTTGTTCGTGACACTAATGCTCACGTGTGTCCCCGTGCTCTTTGCTGACATGTCTGCTTTGCTTTGGAACAGGGGGCGCAAGGAGAGAGGGGGCCTGTCGGCTCGTCAGGACCTAAAGGAGGGCAGGGGGACCCAGGGCGCCCCGGGGAACCAGGACTGCCGGGCGCTCGGGTAAGAACACGGCCTCTTGTGGTCCATCAGCCGAGAGACGTGCTCCTGGGAACTCATGAAGGGTGTTCCCTCCTTTACTCCCGTCCCTTCCCTTCCCTTCCCTTCCCTTCCCTTCCCTTCCCGTCCCTTCCCTTCCCTTCCCTTCCTTCCCTTCCCTTCTTTGATTTCTTTTCCTTTCTTTTTTTTTGTTAATCCTCACCTAA
>NW_005358520.1:446087-460380 GCF_000412655.1 Myotis brandtii | reverse complement strand
CTTCCCTTCCCTCCTTCTCTCCCTCCCCACTCCTTCCCTCACTCATATTCTCTCTCTCTCTCTCTCTCTAGCTCACTTTCACAACTTGGAACATTTCTTTGTTTTTTGGTTTTGACCTGATTCATTATTTTGTAAATACTGGCTTATTTTTGTCATGTGTAGAAAACACACTGAATTCTAGTCTTCCTTTTTCAAAGGGTTTATATAAACAATTTTACCTCTTTTCATGAAAAAAATTCCTGTTTGTCAATTTTATATACATTTTGCTTGATAATAACTTATTTGACTTGACGGAGAGAATTGATGATAAATGTCATGTAAGATATATTTTCTATCACTTGACATTTATTTCAACTTTGGAATTGCCCTCATATTCAATGGTCAGCAGTCCCTTCAGGAGAAAGGAGTTACACGGAAAGTTGGATGAAAAGATACCTTTGGCCCAACATGAGCTCTTTCTCCTGAGCCCAGCATTGAGTCCGCGAGTGAAGCCCACGCTGGCCTTCCTCCTCCTAAGGAGACACTGGCGTGGCTGCATCTTGGCTCAGACATTCTTCCCTCACGTCTGACCCAGGGGGCGTGCCGCCGAGTGCCGCCGACAGTGCTGATGTGAAAATGACCCCTGGGCTTAGACCGCCTCTGGACTGGGGGGCTAGGAATGGACTATACACGCCTGGTGGGAGCATAGCGTTGGCTTTCCTGATTTTGGGGTGACCTGTACCTGGGCACTCCCCTTGCTGGGACCAGGATACTGTGTTGGAGGTGAATTACAGAGAGCGGTTACGCGAGATTTCCACGCCTGGGTGGCTCCTGGACCGCGATGTAGACTGATGCCCTGGCATCCAGCCTGGGCACTGCGGGGGGCTTGGGGGGTGCCCTGGAGGCAGAGCCCCCCTGATGCCACCCTGCCGGCCTCTGTGCTGGTCGCCCTGCATCCTGCTGAGGCCAGGAGGGTCCGGGAGCTTGTCTAGGGGACCCTAAGGCGCCCGAGAGCGGCCATTGCCAGGTGGAACCTGGTCCTATGAATGCGATGCTATTTTTACTCCAGAATCTTCAGCTGCAGGTCACACTGACGGTTACTTTAATTTTCAGGGTCTGACAGGCAATCCTGGGGTTCAAGGTCCTGAAGGAAAACTAGGGCCTTTGGTAAGTGTTTTAAGCCAACGCCCACAGCCATGGGTGCTCCTCCAGGCAGGCAGCTTAGGGGGGCTGATGTTTTGGATCATGTGGGTGCTGGCGAGTTTATCTGTTTAAGGGCCCTGCCCCTTGGAAGCAAATAGTTAGGATCTGCATATTTTCAAATTCACCAAAATTGTCACATTTTATTGAAGTAAATGTTTGAGATTAAAATTGCTTCCTGGACATCAGTGAAAAAGTCAGAATGATGTATTCTTCATATTGATGAGATTTGTCTGTTAGCAGCATTCTTATTTCTCTATGTTCCTTCCAATTTGATACATTTAAGAGATAAGTAGGTATGAATTTTGACATATACTCTGGGCCCTTCTCTTATATGCAAATGTGAAGTAGAAGTCTGAGGTTTCATTGCCATGAAGTTAAAGGAGAAGGGGCAGATTCCTCTTTTCATCTGAGAATGGGAGGAGACATGGAGATGAGGCTCCTGTATAGAATGAGAATGGAGAGTCAAAGATACTTCAACAGCTTTCGCTTGTTTTTGTAGACGCTCACCTGTTCTAATTCACTCAGATAACAATGTCGGATAACTTAAAACATATTAAGTTTTATAGTGAGCAAAGGCAAGTGACTACTGGGGTAATGTGATGTTTAGGAAGAACCTACACAGAACTTACGTGGCTCCTGTGGCTTTTGCAGGGCGCTCCGGGGGAGGATGGCCGCCCCGGGCCCCCCGGCTCCATAGGAATCAGGGGGCAGCCTGGGACCATGGGGCTCCCCGGCCCCAAGGGCAGCAGTGTGAGTACATGTGTAACGTGCCTGTCATCTCCTGTAGTTCTCACCTGGAACAGGCATGCTTTGGACAAATTGATTGACATGTAAGTTTGTTCTTTAGGGTGATCCTGGCAAACCTGGGGAAGCAGGAAATGCTGGTGTCCCTGGACAGAGGGTAGCTATATACATTTTCTGCTAAAGAAAAGAAATAAAATTACGCAAATTCTCATGGCCCTCATCTCACAACTTCTCTCTGTGTGATGCTAGGGAGCTCCTGGGAAAGACGGCGAAGTCGGCCCTTCTGGGCCCGTGGGCCCCCCGGTATGTGATCTTTTGGCAAAAATGTGTTCATATTGCATTTTCCATTGTGTTTTTCTAAGACTTTACTTATGATAACTTTGGGGGGAAATAAAGAAGAAGTGCAGATTGAAGAATTGCAGTTATATCTGCATATCTTTCCTTTTGATCCTGTGCTGGAATCTTCTGCCTTTTAAAATGGCATGATTGGCTTCTTCATTTTAAATCTCTATAAAATGCTGATGGCAAAAGGCTACCTCTTCATCTTTATGTATCACTGTTGGAAATATGTCAACTAAGGAAAATAGAGCTTGATTAACATTTAATACTGTATTTTATTTAAAATATTAAAATACTGAATATTATCTATCTTATTCTAATAATGTGTCCTATAGATATTTATTTAAGCTGGTTTTTCTTTTGAGGGGCTAAAAAGGAATAATACTCTTTGAGGTATATTTTCATCCTAGCATTGTAACATGAAGTGTTTATCAGAAATATTTTGGCATTTTATTTGCTTAAAATACCAAATTAATTAAAATGCTAGCTTTGTTGACTAGTTTTGAAGGTTTGATTAATGGTTTTTATGACACTTAGAAATAAACTGCAATGAAAATATTACCATTTTAGATTAGATATATGAAAGTAATGAATTTTTCCATCTCCAATTCATCCAATTTCCCCATAATTTTATGGTTAGCTCCAGACAATTTGTTTGGATCAAAAAATAAACACATGTCATCAGTCTCTTTGCTGGCTTTGAAAGATATTTTCTCACTAGCAAGGATTTCAAACCAATAGATGACTTTTAATACTAGTTTAGTATCCGGCCAAAGTGCAGAACATGTGATTGGAAGAAATACAATAAATGGAAATACTTCTAGTGGTTCTCACGGGCAGGAAGCGGGGTGAGGGCTGGCTCGGGATTTTCACCATTTCCTTTCCTCTGTGCCTTAGGGCCTCGCTGGGGAGAGAGGCGAGCAGGGCCCCCCTGGCCCCACCGGCTTTCAGGTACGCGCGGGTTCTGTGCTTGAGTCCCTTTCCACTGACTACACGCTCTTTTAAAATGTGAAAAGATACGAGAAAACGATGCGTAGCTCTACAGTTTTCCAGGTCATCCCTCTTTTAGGAAATAGGATAGACATTTGAATAAAATCAAACATTTTTTTAAAGAGAAAGAATAGACTTCCCCTGAAAAACTGATTAAAACCCAAAGCTATTAACAAGTGAAAAACCAAAAAATATTCTTCATATCGCAGTGACATTTATTTAACTGTTTTAAGGCTTATCTGATTTTATTGGTACAGTATCTAAAAGATTTTGTTGAACAAATTTTCATAATTTATCTAAATATATTGGTATGGTAGATTATTTAGCAGCACGAATAAGAATAATTTGGGGAAAAGAAACTTTCAGTAGTATTCTAGTAACCTAGTACTGTGGTCGGCAGATCGCGACAAATACCACGTGTGGGCGCACATATAGTGCGAGTGAAGCTTTGTGGCCCATGCACAGAAGTCGGTATTTTGTGGACGAGCCACACTCAAGGGGCCAAAGAGCCGCATGTGGCTTGCGAGCTGCGGTTTGCCGAGCTGCAGTTTGCCGACCACTGACCTAGTATATTGTTTTCAGAGCCTTTATAAAAACCTACAAATCTAAAGAGCCTCCTGTTACATTGTTCTTTTGTTTGCTAAGTGATATGCAAATGAAGGCCTAACCAATCAGCTAGCTTCTGTGGTTAGTTATGAGATGGAGGTCTCTCGGTCTGTGTTTGTGTAACTTGTGTTTGAACAGCATCTTTTGCTTGAAAAATAGAGTCCCGGAGGCTCTCTGAGCTGTAGGAGGTCAGCTGCTGACACTGGTGGCCTGGTCAGCTTCACAGTCACACTTCCATTGTTGCTTTGGTTTTAGGGGCTTCCAGGCCCCCCAGGGCCCCCCGGGGAAGGTGGAAAGCCAGGAGATCAGGTAAGTGTTTGAATACGAAGAACAGCAAATACTAAAAACCACTGCTTCTTAATATCACTTATCATGTGTGAGGCTCCATTCTGGTGTGATTTACATATATTATCTTTTTATAATATCTTTTTATTGATTTCAGAGAGAAAGGGAGAGGGAGAGAGATAGAAACATCAATGATGAGAGAGAACCATTGATCAGCTGCCTCCTGCACACCCCGCACTGAGGATCCAGCCGCAACCCAGGCCTGTGCCCTGAGGGGGAATCAAACCCCAACCTCCTGGTTCAGAGGTGGACGCTCAACCACTGGGCCACACCGGCTGGGCCATATGTTATCTTTTTTAACCTCAAACCACCCTTGCTACTATTACTCCCCTTGTTATGGAGAGGAAAGGGGCCATACAGATGTTGGGTCGCACAGCTGGTGGGCTTTGAGCCCAGGTCACATGCTTCCCAGACTGTGTTCTTAATCCCTGAGTGAGTCTGAGTCATGTGATGGAGTTTTCCTGGAGGCTTTACCAGCTGTTATGAACAGATACTACTTTATCTCTATCATTTTATGAGCACATGGGTTTATTTCGTTTATTTTTCCCTGAGGAATTCATTCATTCCACTATCCAACAAGTATTTGCTGAGTGCTGCGTGCTCAGCTGTGCTAAGCCTTGCTTGGCCTTAACCAGTTGAACAAGGTGGACATGGACCTTGCCCGTATCCTGTATTACAGTGGGGGGCAGAGCACAGGGAGACAGTGACAGTGACTCTAACTGCTATGGGGGGGCGGGGGCAGGGGGGGACTGTGTCTATGGAAACACAGAAGATGCCATTGATTCAGGCTGGAAGTTTAGGAAGAGTTTCCTGGACGAGGTCATAACTTCCATGAGATCTGAAGGATGAAGGATGGTAAGCGGAGGAGGAGAGGTGAGGAAGTGCGCTAGGACATGGAACAGGAAGGACAATGTTTTGTAGGTCAAGTTAAGGCCGTGAGCACAGTTCTGTGGGTCAGGAGTGCAGAGTGCAACTCAGATGGAGGGAGGCTGGAGGCGTGAATTGGGGCCAGATTATGGAGGGTCTTAATTTGAGTCCTATTTGTTCTTCCTCTTGGAATAATGGGAAGCTGACGAAGGGTTTTTAAGTAGGGGCACTACCGTTTGATTGAGTTTTAGGAAGATCACACCTCAGTGAAGACAATAATTTCAAGGGATAAGACCAGAGGCCTACTTTATACAGAGATTATCTTTATCAAAGAAAGAAACAAACTTTAATGGAGTCATGACTGCCCTAGTCTGAACCCACAATTCCTAGTAGAGTGTGTTGCCCACATTATATGTTCAAGAAGTATTTACTGAGTTAGTGGAATTGGTTTTATTCAACAGACCAGTACTCTACTGCTTTTAATTTCACTTCCCTCTCTTAAAACTTTTTCACATTGCATCAGGAAATAAAAGACTTTTAGTATATATTACTTCATCTCTAAAAAAATGAATGTACTTTGGAAGATAACGTTTTGTATGTTCTCACTGCCAAAAATCAAACATTCAGTTACAATATCATTTTTTTCTGGAAAAATATTTCCATCCAATTTGTGTGATGCCCACTCTATTTATAAAAGTGGACACATCTTTCTTTCTTCAATATTTTGGGCTTAGTGCGTTAAAAAAATTGGGTGTATGACCTGGAAAATTTCTAAGAAATAAATGCAATTTAGCTCAAAGATTTCCTTCCCACCTTTTAAACTGTATTTTACAGGGAGTTCCTGGCGATCCGGGGGCCGTGGGCCCACTGGGACCTCGAGTGAGTATTCTCTCCTTCACAACCGCCTGCTGCCATTGGCTTCCCTTTAAAAAGCACCTTTTCTGAGTGTCTTCAACGGGGCTTGCTGTGGCATTAAATTCTCTACTTACAGAAAATCAGTCCTGTGAGGAATATTCTGTGCTGGGAAACGACCCTAGCCTGCCTTCACGTCTATTTCTTACCACTAAATCGGGAAACCGAGCCTCAGTAGTTGCTCATTTCTGAACCTTTCCCCGGGAGGACCTGTTTCATGTTTTCAGGAATGTTCCTAACCCCTTTAGACCAAGCCCTGAGTCTGATACTCCACTGTTGTGCTAGGGAGAGCGAGGAAACCCGGGGGAGCGAGGAGAACCGGGAATCACCGGGCTGCCCGGCGAGAAGGGGATGGCCGGCGGGCACGGCCCCGATGGCCCGAAGGTGAGTACGAGCCAGCATGTGCTCCTCGCGTTCTCCAGGGTATTTGATTACTTAGTTTTCCTCCTCAGCAAATGCTTATGGGCAACTACAGGCTTGCGCTTGGCGCTAAGCGTCAGCTAAAAAGGAGTCCACTGTTGTGATGGGGTTTATGCTCCACTTTCCTTGTCCTGAGTTCCACGATTCTGCTGACAAAATATACGGACGTACATTGTCTTTACATCTAAAATGAAACACGGCAGAAGGCAAGAATCAGTGCCATTTCTTTCTGGGCGCCATTTTAACATTGATAGCAGACAATGGAACCAGTTTCAGTGTAAACATCTGAGGTCGAATTTTTCATGATTATGCAAATCTTACGATCCAAAGTGATTGCATAAGATTTGCTTCAATTTAATCACTGAATGAGCCTCAAAACCAGCTTAATATCATGGGTTTATTACAGAGAAAGTGAAATACTCTCTAAATGTAATATCTCCTTTCTTTAGAATCTCATCATGATGTTACCAAAATAAGAAAAAAGGGAAGCTCTATCATTTTTATTTGAATCAGTACTTAATTTCCCCAAAGAGAAAAGTTGAAAACATAAACTGATTATCAAAATGGCAGGTCTGATTATTGTTTTTTTAATGAACTCAGAGGCCATTTTCCAAATGAAACATAAGCACTGGGTTAGACCATGTGAAGTCTCTGAGAATCTACTATTTTGACTACTAACATGGTAATTCCATGTGGTTCAGTTTGGATATTGAGGTGCTCCCCCTTCCTGTTGGTTGGTTTCAGGGCAGCCCAGGACCAGCTGGCACCCCCGGGGACACGGGCCCGCCAGGCCTTCAGGGCATGCCCGGGGAGCGAGGGATTGCAGGCACGCCTGGCCCCAAGGGCGACAGGGTGAGTCTTCTTTCTTTTTTTCTGAGTTCATTCAGTGAGATTTTCTACCGACAGTGATGTCCTGGGCAGACATTACTTCCGCCGACCTGAGTCACAAGCCGTTCACTCACTCATTCATGTTTTAATGTCTATCTATTGAGAGAATGTGCAGTGCCCGGCATTGTTCTGAGCTCCAGGAGATACGGCTCCAAGCGTAAGACGTGACTCTTCACTCGTGAGCCCTCCATGCAAGTGTGGGAAGGAGACAACCACACGAACGCAGGCTGTTCTGTGTTTCCCCAGGGCGGCCTAGGAGAGAAAGGCGCTGAAGGCACAGCTGGGAACGATGGAGCAAGAGTAAGTGAAACCATTCGTCCCCCCCCCAGCCCTGGGGTAACATTATCATCATCATGGGAAGTTGCCTGGACTTTCCAAAATAACGTTTGTAGTGCTTCCATGGCGGTCGGACTCGCTTCCATGGCCGTCGGACTTGGAGAATGAGGAAACCTGAGATTAGACGTTGATCAACCGTGGACACTCGTTCTGCTTACCTCGAGTTAGGGCAGCCAGAACAGAAAGTCTATTGAGAGATGTGAGCGGTCACTGCTGTCCACGGCGGGGCCTCTCTCATCCTTCTTCACAGGCCTGTTCATTCTATAAAGTAGCTGATCTCATGAGCTGGTCTAGACCTCCTTCCAGGCGAGGCAGGTAGAGTTTTGTACAGCAAAGTTGTGATTAATGTTTCTCAGTATATTGGAGGTCAGGGGTGAGAAAACAACAGGGCGATGAATCAGCATTAGTAAAGGGGGAAAATGAAGAATACATTTTCTCTCTATGAAAAAGTGTGTAAATTTATATTTTATTTCATCAAATCCTTTAAGGAAGTATATTAGGTAAATTATTGGAAGAACGTTGTTCCACTGTAGATCCAGAGAATTTAATATAGTTTACTCGTGTTCTTGTTAATAATATAAAATTGAAAAATCATGTTTGTTCCTTAAGCTTCTTCAGTAGTACGTACAGAAATTAAATTACAAGCGAATATCTGGCTGCACAGGAAGAGGCAGCACACGGGTACCGGAGGGAAAACGTGGTTCGGGAAGAGCTGCCGCCGAGGGGAGGAGGGGGAGTCTGTGGCCACGTGTGGAGGAGACCCCGCTTGTATCCTGTGGCAGCCCCCCCGGGCTCTGAGCAAGAGCACCTCCTCTTCTCAGTGTCGCTGGGCTGTGACGCTTCCTTACATGCAGGGGGATGCAGAAAACCAAATGCATTAGCACACTTCACTTTTTTGAAATAAAAGAGTGACATTTTGCTAGCGTATTAGAATGCAAGAATATGGCATTTTGTACAAATGAAGACACGTCTCTTCAGTCTAGACTCAAATTTCAAGTAGGATTAGCAACGTTAATAGGTGAGAGACAGGGAGGCGCTGGTGGAGAACAGCACCGAGCCAGACTGCTGTCTGAAGGCAGGGCCACGTCTGGGTGAGCTGAATTAGATGAAAGAGATGAAGACATTCTGTGGAGATTGTTCTCGACCAGATAGAAACATGTTGAGAGCATGTAGATGGCGTTATTTATTCTGGGTCATGCTCTGCGAAAGCAGCCGCATGACACCAGCACAGCCCTTCTCTGTGTGTGTGAACGTGGAGACTTTGTGCCTTCTCTCCCTCAGTGTCCTGTTTCTCTGTTCCCTGACAGGGTCTGCCAGGCCCCCTGGGCCCCCCGGGTCCTGCAGGTCCCACTGGAGAAAAGGTAATGAGTCCTTCTGGGGAGTCGGCCCATGAGGCCTGGAAGCGGGCTCTCTCACAGTGTTTTCCCTTTCGCAAAGCATGGCCATTGGCTAGTTCACGTCCACATTCTCCCCGTTATCTGCCCTCCATGCGGGGCCCACCGTCCCACAGTGGTGCTGTGTCTGCTACTGTTTTGGACAATAACCGTCTACCATCTGCTCTGCAGGGTGAACCTGGCCCTCGAGGTTTAGTCGGCCCTCCTGGCTCGCGTGGCAATCCTGTAAGTGACTGTGTGTTATGATCTCAGTATCACCTTGAGCAGTAAGACAGTCCCGCTCTTTGTCCTGATAGCTATAGAAAACCGTGCCTGATACAGTAGGCTATTTATAACTTTCTGGTTTTCAGCTTTTACTTCTCTCATTAAACTTAAAAAAGTATCACTCTATTAATGTGATACAATCGAGTGAGTATAGGTAAGCAGCTCACTAAGTAATTAAGAGACTTCTTTGAAACTTGAAACCTTGGAAATTTTGTTCTATGGTATATACATATCATCTATCTATCTATCTATCTATCTCACATTTAAGAGTTTTCCTCAAGCAGTATGTCTGATTTTTCTATATATTATTTTAAGACACTCCAAATTTATATAATTGTATTTTTAAAAAACTTTAATTAAATTTATTGGGGTGGCGTTGGCTTCTATGGTATAATCTATCTATCTATCTATCTATCTATCTATCTCACATTTAAGAGTCTTCCTCAAGCAGTATGTCTGATTTTTCTATATATTATTTTAAGACACTCCAAATTTATATAATTGTATTTTTAAAAAACTTTAATTAAATTTATTGGGGTGACGTTGGCTAGTGGGGTCATATAGGTTTTTCAGGTGTCAATTTCTATGATACAAGATCTGCATATTGCACTGTATGCCCACCACCCAAAGTCAAACCATCTTCCATCACCATATAATAGGCTTCTTCAAACCCTATCCCCTCAACCCCCTCTCTGGGAACCACCGCCTGTGCCCATGAGTTTTAGTTTGATATCCCGCATATGAGTGAAATCATGTGGTTCTTAGCTTTTTCTGTCTGACTTCTTTCACTTGGCATAATATTTCAAGGTCCATCCATGTTGTTGCAAATGCCGCTATGTCATCCCTTCTTGTGGCTGAGTAGTGCTCCATTGTGTTATGCACCACCTCTTCTTTAGCCAGTCCTCTGTCGCAGGGCACTTGGGTTGTTTCCGTGTCTTGGCCACCGCGAATAGCTGCAGCGTTCCTGTGCATGGTGAGGTGTGAACGCTCTCCTCTTGTCTTCCAGGGTTCGCGTGGTGAAAATGGCCCCATTGGTGCTGTTGGTTTTGCTGGCCCCCAGGTATAATTTTCATGTATCTCTACGTTCCATGAACACTCCCCTGTTAGAGCGTGAGTTCATTAGTTATCAATGCCATATGTTTTGAAGGTGAAAGATTCTGGAAAGTTTGCAGTTTTCTAGCTATTCTCATTTTCAAAACAGTTCACGGACTAGCACAAAAATGGATGAGTTCATACAGTTCCAGATTCTATACTTACTTGTTATAGTGAAACCTGGTGCGATAACGCACTTCTCTCAGACTGCCGTTAAGGATCCCACCAGGCCGCTTCTCCCTTCTCTGCCGTCATACTGATTACAAAGCACCACTTCCCAACAGCTGATCACGTTCAGTGTTCATCATGTTAATAAGAGTCGCTGTAGAGTAACTTGTCCGTAAGTGTTGTAACAATTGCTTATTTATGCCGTTGACAGGGTCCCGATGGGCAGCCGGGCGTGAAGGGGGAGCCCGGAGAGCCAGGACAGAAGGGAGACGCCGGCTCCCCGGGGCCACAGGGCCTGGCAGGATCTCCAGGCCCCCACGTAAGCCCGATGGAGACCGGAAAGGCCCAGGCCCCAGCTCGGCGGGTGCGCAGCCCGTTTGCCTCACTGCAGCCGTCTCTCTGTTTCTCCCCATCTAGGGTCCGAATGGGGTCCCCGGACTCAAAGGCGGGCGAGGAACACAGGGCCCACCGGTAAGTTGGTTTGGGGTGGAGCTCTGGGCGGACACGGTCAGCTGAGACATCAGGACCTCTTGGATATTTTAAAGTTGATCTGAAGCCGCAGCAACAGCTTCTGCGTGTGTAACTAGTGCGGAGGGAGATCCGTCTAAATCAGCTCACGGTCTTGGAGACTCGCTGCCTCCTCCGCAGTATAAATGGCCCCTGAGCGGTGGGAGATGGGGAACGGCGCCGGAGCGCTATCCATTCCTGCTGTGACGTGCGAATGTGGTTTCAGCCCTGGCCTGGAACATGCCTGTGTATGTTCACGATGAATGGAGAGCGGAGAGGGAGAAATCGCAGCCTTCCTCCCAGTTAATCCAGCTCCACTCAAAACAAAGGATCAGGAATAGCTGGACCTGGGTCACAGCAAGGAGGGAACCCAAAGGGCCACCAGCTCCCTGTGAGAAACAGGTGGCGGGAGCCTACGTCACGCACTGTTACGTTAAGGGGCTTCTGTGCTGCGTTTCTAGGGCGCTACGGGATTTCCTGGTTCTGCCGGCAGAGTTGGACCCCCAGGCCCTGTGGTAAGTCAGTCCCACTATTGAAGGTGGAGTAACTACACACACACACACACGTGTCTGTACACAAGACAGAGATACACACAGATTTAATTCTTATTCCTTACTCTGTAATTTAATCCAGGCATGATTTGTTTTCCCAAATTAACAACCCTATCTGACAATTCATACTGGTGTGTTGTCAAAGCAAATTCATCTCTGATCCCCTGTTTCTTGGGGGAGCTTATCTGCAAGTCCTTTCAGCCCCAATCTTTGACTGCTGGCCCCTGTGATCACTAAATCCCAGTAGCCCTGTGCTCACCCTCTCCCTCAGTGGGGAAGCATTCCTGGGACTTTGTTTATTAAATGTTATTCTTCCTTGATAAGATGAGATCAGACAGAATAAGATGTTATGTATTTATTGTTGGGTCGGAGCCTTAAGAGGTTTGAAATTCAGGTTAATTTCAGGCCTGAACAATGACTCCTGGGGAACTGCCTGCCAACGATGTCCATTTTCTTCTGGGGAATGAATGTCCGAGTATCTGACAGGAAAACGGGCATGAGGCCGGGGAAGGCCCCTGAGGCAGACCGCTGCCCAGGGCCTCCCGGGCCCCCCCTGCCCTCCCGCTTTCTCTCTGTCCCACTAGGGAGCTCCAGGGCCGGGGTGCGCAGCCCGTTTGCCTCACTGCAGCCGTCTCTCTGTTTCTCCCCATCTAGGGTCCGAATGGGGTCCCCGGACTCAAAGGCGGGCGAGGAACACAGGGCCCACCGGTAAGTTGGTTTGGGGTGGAGCTCTGGGCGGACACGGTCAGCTGAGACATCAGGACCTCTTGGATATTTTAAAGTTGATCTGAAGCCGCAGCAACAGCTTCTGCGTGTGTAACTAGTGCGGAGGGAGATCCGTCTAAATCAGCTCACGGTCTTGGAGACTCGCTGCCTCCTCCGCAGTATAAATGGCCCCTGAGCGGTGGGAGATGGGGAACGGCGCCGGAGCGCTATCCATTCCTGCTGTGACGTGCGAATGTGGTTTCAGCCCTGGCCTGGAACATGCCTGTGTATGTTCACGATGAATGGAGAGCGGAGAGGGAGAAATCGCAGCCTTCCTCCCAGTTAATCCAGCTCCACTCAAAACAAAGGATCAGGAATAGCTGGACCTGGGTCACAGCAAGGAGGGAACCCAAAGGGCCACCAGCTCCCTGTGAGAAACAGGTGGCGGGAGCCTACGTCACGCACTGTTACGTTAAGGGGCTTCTGTGCTGCGTTTCTAGGGCGCTACGGGATTTCCTGGTTCTGCCGGCAGAGTTGGACCCCCAGGCCCTGTGGTAAGTCAGTCCCACTATTGAAGGTGGAGTAACTACACACACACACACACGTGTCTGTACACAAGACAGAGATACACACAGATTTAATTCTTATTCCTTACTCTGTAATTTAATCCAGGCATGATTTGTTTTCCCAAATTAACAACCCTATCTGACAATTCATACTGGTGTGTTGTCAAAGCAAATTCATCTCTGATCCCCTGTTTCTTGGGGGAGCTTATCTGCAAGTCCTTTCAGCCCCAATCTTTGACTGCTGGCCCCTGTGATCACTAAATCCCAGTAGCCCTGTGCTCACCCTCTCCCTCAGTGGGGAAGCATTCCTGGGACTTTGTTTATTAAATGTTATTCTTCCTTGATAAGATGAGATCAGACAGAATAAGATGTTATGTATTTATTGTTGGGTCGGAGCCTTAAGAGGTTTGAAATTCAGGTTAATTTCAGGCCTGAACAATGACTCCTGGGGAACTGCCTGCCAACGATGTCCATTTTCTTCTGGGGAATGAATGTCCGAGTATCTGACAGGAAAACGGGCATGAGGCCGGGGAAGGCCCCTGAGGCAGACCGCTGCCCAGGGCCTCCCGGGCCCCCCCTGCCCTCCCGCTTTCTCTCTGTCCCACTAGGGAGCTCCAGGGCCGGCAGGGCCCCTCGGGGAGCCCGGGAAGGAGGGGCCCCCGGGTCTTCGCGGGGACCCCGGCTCTCACGGGCGAGTGGGAGATCGTGGACCAGCCGGCCCCCCCGGGGGCCCAGGAGACAAAGGGGACCCCGGAGAAGACGGGCAGCCTGTGAGTTGGCATCTTTGCTCTAGACCACCTGTAACTAGATACTTGCTAATAGAAACCATCACCATCACTGTCCAGCACCCGGGCACCTCCTTCATGCCCTGCAGGCTTTGCATGTGCAGTTCTCTGCGTTAGGAAAGAGTGTGTGTGCAAATATGAAAGTACAGCACTAATGAGTGTGGTTTCAAAATCCAAACAAGAACACACTCTTTCTGGTCTATCTGCATTGGATGAAGTAAATTTTTTAGGAAGTACATTACTTCATTTAATATCCAAATGCCTTTAAACATTAATGTGTTCAGATACATCATATTATTCTCTTTATTTTAAAAATGTATTCTTTTAAAAGAGGAAATATATTTGCCTGAATAGTTACCTCTTTTATTCCATCAATATTCATATTAATCTTCAAGTTCTCTTTCATGTGATAAGCTATTTTTACTTCTTAAATAAGGTTAGAAGGTCTGTGTGGATTATAAACTGATTACTTATATATCATTTGGTCTTATGAATCAGGGAACTTTTTCTTGTACCAGAAAAGCCTGTTGAGCTGTGAGCTACTGTAACGTTCTTGCAGATGGTTTTACCCTGGACAACTTCTAATTCTAGTTTATCCTCAAAATTAGGGTCCGGACGGCCCGGGCCCAGCG
>NW_005358520.1:442957-445998 GCF_000412655.1 Myotis brandtii | reverse complement strand
CTGCGCAGTCGGCGTTTTATCTGATTCTGTGCAGTATCATTTGTATATATTTTTACTGAATAGATTTAAAGTCTTTTTTAGATACACATTCTGAGTATCTTCAAAAGCTTTTGACTTACATGTGAAATTCTTTGTTTAAGTACTTTAGAAAGTCTTTGAAAAGTGTATTTATTTGACCTCGGGGCTAGTGAAGTAAACAAATGTGGATGTGGATTTGGGGTGACTCTAAGTCTTTTTCAAATATTAAAACTCTGGAGCTGGGAAGGGGGTCTCCTGGTGAGTAGGCAGCCTCTCCTTAAGTAAACATGCGGACAGAAGCACCCACAGTCCACAGTCCACAGAGCTGCTCTCGTGAACCAGCAAGGCGAGGAAGGAGTTGGGCTAAAGTAATATTGGCCGTGACAGTGGGGAGAACTCGGAAGAAAGCCTCTGAAAGTGATCCCCGTTCCCAGGGGGCGAGGGGGGGTCGGGGGGTGTACGAATCTCATATTCGCTGGGGCGTGGACAAAAGCCTGGCTCACTATTAGCTTTGAAGACATGAAAGTTTGCCCTCAGAGTTTATATATGTGAGAAAAAATAGGTGATGTTTTTATGTGGAGTGTTGTTGACAGAGAAAGGAACTGCTGGGCCTTGGAACTGGGGCACATGTGGGTAGAGATCTGAGACCAACACACAAGGAGAAAGGAATGCTTTTATCAGATGTGAGCCAGACACCTGGGAGTAACATCTCAACAGGAAGACAGGGCATAGAAATAAAGTGAGCAGACAGCGCAGAAGTAAGTCGGAACGGGCATTCTTTTTTAAAAAAAATATATTTGTATTGATTTCAGAGAGAGGAAGGGAGAGGGAGAGAGACATAGAAACATCAATGATGAGAGAGAATCATTGATCGGTTGCCTCCTGCATGTCCCCCACCGGGGACGGAGCCTGCAACCCACGCATCTGCCCTTGACTGGAATTGAACCTGGGACCCTTCAGTCCGCAGGCCGGCATTCTATCCACTGAGCCACACCGGCCAGGGCTTTTTTGTTTGTTTATTTGTTTTGTTTTAATTGATTTCAGAGAGGCAGGGAGAGGGAGAGAGAAATAGAAACATCAATGATGAGCATCATTGATTGGCTGCCTCCTGCGTGTACCCCACTGGGGATCGAGCCCACACCCCAGCCATGTGCCCTGACTGGGAATCGAACTGTGACCTCCTGGTTCATAGGTCAACACTCAACCACTGAGCCACACTGGCCGGGCTGGATGCATGCAACCTTTGTGTGAACTGGCATTCTTACATTTCTTTGGAAGTGGGTGACATATCTATACCCTATTCCAGGGCACACCAGGAAAAGTGGGCGCGACGGGTGCCACTGGAGACAAAGGGCCCCCCGGGCCCGTGGGCCCCCCAGGCTCGAACGGCCCTGTCGGGGAGCCGGGACCTGAGGTGAGAACCGAGAAAGTGGCTGTTGTCGGTGTCATGGGATGGGGACGGCTTTTTCACTCAGATGTCGATCTAGAAAGCGTGTGTGCATTTTGCCTGGAGGAAGTTTCTGAGTGATGGTGTGTTATGTGCTTGGCGTGCCTAGAGGGTTGACACACAGAATCATAGTAGGGTGAGGGCTTTGCATGGTGTGTTATGTGCTTGGCGTGCCTAGAGGGTTGACAAAGTGATGACACACAGAATCATAGTAGGGTGAGGGCTTTGCGCTGACCTTCCTCTCCTCTGGAACCAAGCCTCTTAGTTGGTTTAGGTTGTTGCCAAATTGTTTTGAACGTAAAAGGACACATTCATCCATCCTTCCCCTGTTATTATTTCATCATGTTAGTAGCATATTTGTCACAACTGCCACTTTCCACAGTGATGGGATGAATATAACTGTTCAGCTTGTGACAGGACCGAGTGGAGATAACTTTCCGAACTACCACTGTAAAGTGACGTCATTGATGCCGTGGCCCCTGGGCTTTGAGAGGGAACCAGGCTTTGAGCGGAGGTGTGAGAACTACGGGTGGAACCGGCTGCACTCAGGCTGTGATGAATAAATCACAAACAGCCAGTGCCTTTCAGAGCAAAGTTTTTCATCAAATGGTAGAAACGTTATTCTGGAAAAAAAATTAAAAAATAAGGAGAGAAGACTATCTATTTTTAAAAGTAATTTGGTAGTCTAAATATTTTACTTAAGAACTTGACGGATATTTTTTGGATAAGCTTAAGAAGTAAAAGTAAGGAAGACAATTCATTGGTAATACAAAGTAAACAAAATATCAAGAATTTAATTTATCATATATGTATCTCAAAGGATTTGAGAATATTTCCCTTCGTTAGAATAAAAAAATAGAAATGGAGAATTTAGATTAAGTAAAAATATGTTGATTTTTCAAGCAATTCAAAGTGATAGAGAAGATGGCCCAGCTTTCCCCTTGCTGAGGGTTCCATAAACGCTGTCGCAGTTGCTGGCAGGGCAGTAGGTGTGGCCGCTGTAACATGTCTGGCGGCTGGAGTGACATAAAGCCAGTTAATCCCTTTTCAATATGATCTGTCATAGGGCCCGGCGGGCAACGACGGCACTCCAGGCCGGGACGGCGCTGTTGGAGAGCGGGTAAGGCCATGTCACTGACCAAAACCGTGGAGCGATGGGAATGTGCAACCTTGGTGATACTAGAAAGGGAAACACCGCCCTGACTTTCCTGATAGAAGCAGCCTTCTTTGTAACGTTATAACTTGGTAGATCTTATCAATGAAATGAGGTTTGGATGCACAGCAAAGTGAGATGGCAGTTTTTATTAAGAGGAGGAAAGCAAAGTGCTTTCATGTTTGGTGCAGCACGAAGGCATCGGGCAAGGCTGCCTATGCAGTGGCCTAGATTTCCAACTCGCAGAAGTGGGAGCTGTGGGACATCTGCATTTCCCCCACGCACCCACTAAGGGGATGCCCCGCAAAGAAATCAGCCACGTGGCTCTCTAGGAATTGTTAGTGCCTAGCATTTCATGACGTGGTTTTATTTTATTTTATTTTTTTAAATATATATTTTATTGATTTTTTACAGAGAGGAAGG
>NW_005358520.1:413019-442803 GCF_000412655.1 Myotis brandtii | reverse complement strand
ATCAGCTGCCTCCTGCACACTCCCTACTGGGGATGTGCCCGCAACCAAGGTACATGCCCTTGACTGGAATCGAACCTGGGACCTTTCAGTCCACAGGCCGACGCTCTATCCACTGAGCCAGACCGGTTAGGGCCATGACGTGGTTTTAGATCAGACAGGCACTGACTGAGCTGGACATGTCCCAGCTTTCCCAGAGGCTCCAGTCCCGACGGGTGGCCGCACAGCTGTGTGGGACCAGCTGCCTGGAAGGCAAGCATAGCCCTTCTCCTAAGCCTATCATGGCGTCACGGCTCTTCCCACCCTAAGGCCCGTCCTGGAGCAGAGCAGGCTGGGAAGCCAGGCAGACCTGGCTGGCATCTTGACCACTGAAGTAACCGGCTATGTGGTCTGGAACACAGTTTCTGAACCTCAGTTTTCAAAGACTCTGAATATGATTGATACGCTATTGGGCATTTGTGTTTTAAATCCCACGTTGAGTATCCACGAGGCACTGAAGTAAAGAGGAAGAAGAGTTTTGACTAATTTTGGGGTCCCCCCATCTACATAAAGCCAGAGAATGTAAATTTCTCTTGGTCAGTATATATTGTGTAAGGCATTAGTCCTCAAAGATTTTGCTGCTGTATGCCCTGATGTCATTGTGGATATATTTGGACTCCTATGTGCATTTTAAGTTTCCATCACATTTTATTTTGATCATAAGTTTAAGTAGTTGTAGAGGCCATCCTTGGTATTTTCTAAGTGAATATGTGCTTTCTGTACATTTCTTTCAAAATCCTGGAGTTGCCAATCTAGCTTATTCAATGTATTATGAGTCTATTCTCTAATCTATTGCCCAAGTTTATCCTGGTGGCCAAACTAACCAGTCAAGTAAGGCGATTTCTGTTAGAAAAAAGTGGCCTGACCCCATTACTTGCGTTAATCCCTGTCCCTGCAGCGGTCATCTCGCTTTTGATTGCTTAACGAGACAAGTGAGACGGGAGCCCTGGCCAGTGGGTCTCCGGATGGAGTCAGGAGCAGCCGCTTCTTCAGATGCTTCTGAGCTTTAGTCCCCAGTGCACGGTGCACTCGGGAGTAGACCCCTGGCTGGGCCCAGAGCGGTTTCCTCCGGGGGCGTCGCACCGCAGTGGAGTGCAGACCTTGGCCTCACACGATGGTGCAGGCGTGGGGAGGAGCCTCCATCGTTTGTTTTCTCACACGGGCCTGGGGCCGGAAACCCAGAAAGTGGTTTCCTTGGCATGTTCTGTTTCCACACCGTTGGGCGAGTCTTTGTCTCTCCCCAGAGCACAGACCCCCCAGAGCGGAGATGTCTGGATAAGAAACATGCTACCTGCTCTGGTCCGGCATCGGGGCTACGGAAGCAATAGGGCAGGAGTGAGGGGAGCAATAATCTTATTCTTGGGAGGAATCATCTTAATCTTCTCAGTTTGAGTTATTAATAAGTAAATAAACTATTGCAGTAAATTGTAAGTAAAATAATAAAGTAAGATTTTAAAAAGGTATTGTTCATTGCGAATAGCGTGGGCATATAGAACACCACTGTTTGAGAATTAATGTTGAAAGAGTGATATCCTGTTATTCTCGTCAGGGTGACCGTGGAGACCCTGGACCTGCGGGTCTGCCGGGCTCTCAGGGTGCCCCGGGCACTCCCGGCCCCGTTGGCGCCCCTGGAGACGCAGGACAGAGAGGAGACCCGGTAAGGAGAGGCCATTTCACTGGCAGCGACTAACATCGATGCTCTGCATTAGGAGCCGCTTGAACGCATGCGTACAGTCACCCATGTGCCCTTGACTAGAGCTACTTGGACGCATGTGTACAGTCACACATGTGCCCTTGACTAGAGCTACTTGCACACATGTGTACAGTCACCCATGTGCCCTTGACTAGAGCTACTTGCACACATGTGTACAGTCACCCATGTGCCCTTGACTAGAGCTACTTGCACACATGTGTACAGTCACCCATGTGCCCTTGACTAGAGCTACTTGCACACATGTGTACAGTCACCCATGTGCCCTTGACTAGAGCTACTTGCACACATGTGTACAGTCACCCATGTGCCCTTGACTAGAGCTACTTGCACACATGTGTACAGTCACCCATGTGCCCTTGACTAGAGCTACTTGCACACATGTGTACAGTCACCCATGTGCCCTTGACTAGAGCTACTTGCACACATGTGTACAGTCACCCATGTGCCCTTGACTAGAGCTACTTGCACACATGTGTACAGTCACCCATGTGCCCTTGACTAGAGCTACTTGCACACATGTGTACAGTCACCCATGTGCCCTTGACTAGAGCTACTTGCACACATGTGTACAGTCACCCATGTGCCCTTGACTAGAGCTACTTGCACACATGTGTACAGTCACCCATGTGCCCTTGACTAGAGCTACTTGCACACATGTGTACAGTCACCCATGTGCCCTTGACTAGAGCTACTTGCACACATGTGTACAGTCACCCATGTGCCCTTGACTAGAGCTACTTGCACACATGTGTACAGTCACCCATGTGCCCTTGACTAGAGCTACTTGCACACATGTGTACAGTCACCCATGTGCCCTTGACTAGAGCTACTTGCACACATGTGTACAGTCACCCATGTGCCCTTGACTAGAGCTACTTGCACACATGTGTACAGTCACCCATGTGCCCTTGACTAGAGCTACTTGCACACATGTGTACAGTCACCCATGTGCCCTTGACTAGAGCTACTTGCACACATGTGTACAGTCACCCATGTGCCCTTGACTAGAGCTACTTGCACACATGTGTACAGTCACCCATGTGCCCTTGACTAGAGCTACTTGCACACATGTGTACAGTCACCCATGTGCCCTTGACTAGAGCTACTTGCACACATGTGTACAGTCACCCATGTGCCCTTGACTAGAGCTACTTGCACACATGTGTACAGTCACCCATGTGCCCTTGACTAGAGCTACTTGCACACATGTGTACAGTCACCCATGTGCCCTTGACTAGAGCTACTTGCACACATACGTACAGTCACCCATGTGCCCTTGACTAGAGCTACTTGCACACATACGTACAGTCACACATGTGCCCTTGACTAGGACTCCAAACCAAGAATGACAAACAGTTCATTATGAGTTAATTCTCTTAGTCTTCGAGGCAAACATTTGATTTCTAATAGATATTCAAAAATTCTGATGCTTTGACTTTCACCACCTAAAATGTTGTGATTTATAGGAAATCGTGTTAAATTTAAGCAAGTACTGCTTCACCAATTAATAAAACTGATTATAGAGTGTCATTGGAGTGAGATGAGCACATTCTTATACCAGGGACATTAGCCTGGTTTTCATTAATTAGCCAGAAGAGTATGCATAGGTACACATAAACTTAGTAAATATCCAACTACAAATATGTCTTTTAAATTCTATATCTACATAGTATATGCACTTGTTTTTTTTTACCAACTTTTGTGAAAATTTCTTCTAGGGTTCCCGGGGTCCCATAGGGCCACCTGGTCGAGCTGGGAAGCGTGGCTTACCTGTAAGTTCTGTTTTTCTTTAGAAAATGATGTCTTCTTTCATAAAATACCCTCCCAAAGAAAAAGTACAATTTAAGGTTTATAAATTACCAAATTTCTCAAGCTATGGATTCTTTCAAATAATCAGTAAAGATTCTTAGAGTCACAGTTGTCTCCCAAAATAATAGGAATACCCTTCTTTCTGAGATTTTCTAAAAATCACATAATGGGTTTAAAAGCTCTCTGTAAGTTTAAAAAGCTGTAGTCAATATTATGTTTTATTTTCAATGAGATTCCACTGCCCGTGTTCAATTCTTTTGCTACTTGCAGTTACTTCCAGGTCAGAGAGCCTTACACAGATGTCTTACTGGGAATGAATTATTTCTATAGGCGGTCTCTTCTGTTCCTCTCACACCTGTTATATAAATCCATATCAATATTTATGAAGATCATGGCCTATTATTAGATCACAATTCTCACTTTCGATTTGAGCCTGGCTAGAGAGGATTTCATAGTTCCATAGCATGTTCAAGTCAAACGTTTTCTAGCCAGTTACAAAAACAATCTAGTTTCATTTTTCATTATTAAATGAATTTTAGTTAATAATAACAAGTAGGTGCTTTCTGGTTTAGTTTATTTTCAATTATGAAATTTTGGAGCATTCCCCAAGTAAAAGAACCTCTCTAACATTATGAAAGCATTCAGGCTGATTTTAGTACGTAATATATTTTTATTGATTTCAGAGGGGAAGGGAGAGGGTTAGAAACATCAATGATGAGAGAGAATTATTGATCGGCCGCCTCCTGCACTCCCCTCACTGGGGATTGAGCCCCGCAACCTGGGCATGTGCCCTGACCAGGAATTGAACCATGACCTCCTGGTTCATAGGTCAATGCTCAACCACTGAGCCATGCTGGCTGGACTGATTTTAATATTTAAATTTACAACGTTATATAAAATATAAAAAGTTACTGAGATTTAGTCTTGCTTTTATTATAAAAAGGTTTTCATACTGTTTGACAATTAGGATATCCAAATTAAAAAAAAAAAGAACCATACAAAATAAGAACAAAAAACTGGTAAGGAAAAATATTAACCCAAGAGCCTGTCTGTTTGGTGGTCTCTTTCATCCTCCAGTTCTTTTCTAGGAGAGCTGCCGACAGCACAGCTCCCCCACATAGGTGACCTTGTCAGTTTACCGTGAGCTTGGGACCCAGAGCTGCGGTTGTCACTTAAGACTTAAGAAACAGGAAAGAAAGAATGAAAGGAAAGGAAGGAAGGACCCCGAGACTGATTAGATTGATCAGATAATTTTCACCTTTTCTCTCCGTGTAGCTTCTATCCCATAAGAAGATTCTTAATTATTGCTTTTCCTTTAGTTTCTCAGGATCAGAATTGATGCATCTACTCTCAGTAACTTTCCAGTATGACCAGTTTTTTAATATAGTCCCAGCTGTCATGTCCAGTTTATCTGCATATGCAAACTTAATAAGCATTTTCTTTTTAGAGGTAGCGTAGTAAATAAGGACTCATGTTTTGCTTTTAAAGAAGCTATTTATGGCAGCAATATTTTCACATGATAGCAGCCGAGTATGTGAAATACAGTCTTTGAAACTGTTTTAGATAAGAAAGACCAACTTAAAAATACATCATTTTAGTATAACTATAGGATAAACATTAAAAAACTAACTCTTAGGAAAGCATTATTAAATGCATTATGTTTTAATTATTACCTTCATTCCAAAAGGCAAAAATTTCTAGGTCTGATTCCATTTATATAAGTAAATATGTTCATATAAAGTGTAGTACTCAAAATAACAGTAAATACAATTGTAAAAGGTAAAATTGTAGGAAATTGTAGTCTCAACAGGCAATACCCATGCATGACCCTGTTTCTAGGGACCCCAAGGGCCTCGCGGTGACAAAGGCGATCACGGGGACCGCGGCGACCGGGGCCAGAAGGGCCACCGGGGGTTCACCGGTCTTCAGGGACTTCCCGGGCCTCCTGTAAGTAACTTCCCCACCAATGACCTGCCCTCCGTGTGAACATGCACAGCTGTCCTGACATGGACACTTGTCGTGAAATGGATGGACGTTTTGTACCTTACTGTCCTTTCAAAATAATGAGTTACCCACCTGGCCACCGTCATTGCCATTTGTGAGCTGTGACTTTGTAGGAAAGACATGAACCCAAAGGGTATGTCCACCGTTCCTCCTGCGCTGTCGTTACTTTGGGGCAACTCAGGAAGACCTTTGGAGACATGACTGTGCAAGCAGTTGATGCAGCTGATGTCAGTGGCAGTGGATTTTAACCACCGAGGCCGGCAGAGTGCAGGATGGGAATATTTTGGTAACATTTTACATGTTTTTCCCACTTAGGGTCCAAATGGTGAGCAAGGCAGTGCTGGGATCCCTGGACCATTTGGCCCAAGAGTGAGTAACTGAGCTGAACCAGGTGTAAACGGCGATGCTTGCAATGATGTCCTTCGAGAGCCCGAGTAGCATTTCACAGGTTGAAGCGAGAATGGCCCAGGTTCTCTGAAGCAGGCAGCCAATGCATGAGAGAAGCCGGTCGGCAGTCACCTCTAAGTAGAAAGCCCTGTGCTATGACGTGGTATTTCATGGTCCCACATTAACCTCTCTCCTGCGGTGAATGCACTCATCGATGGGCCATCCTTCCCCGTGCTCACTGACATGCCCGTTACTTCGCGCTCGTGGAGGTGATCTCACAGGACTGCCGTGCAGCGGAGGCAGGGCTGGCTGTTCTGCGGCTGAGTGTGTTTTTTAAGGAACTGGGGTCCTTCCTCAGAGTGTTTGGCTTAAGGCTAATTCAGAAGCAAATCATAAAATGAAACCAACATTTGTGGCTTTTAGAAATTCCACATCAGTATTCATGCTGCCCCTAATAGGTCATTACTGTCATAACATAATTGACCGACATAATTGTTAGGAAAATCATTAGAATTTCTGCTATGTCTAAATCTAGTGTAAACAAAACATTTTGGGAGAGTAGTATTAAAATTGTTAGGATGTCATGAGGTACTTGTATAAACACACAAACATAACTTATAATTATATTAATCACTTCACCTTCTGCCTTTTTCTTACTCCTAGTTCACTGAATTTATAACTGAGTTTACAATACATGAGATTTGATGAAATGGTCCCAATACTAATAAAAGTAGATGACGAGTCCATTAAAGGTTTTAACTGCTGCTGGTCTTTTATGTGCACGGATAAAAATTGATGTGCGATGAAATAGTAAAGTAGGAATGTTCTGGAACTCCATTCGTTAGTCATTAGGATCTGAATCTGAGAAACTGCTGTGATAGTTCATCAGGAAAATGGTTCTTTGTTTAGAGAAGGGCGCTGTGGGAGTTTTCTCAGAGAATCTAACATCCAGTTTTGTTTCTCGCAGGGTCCCCCGGGCCCAGTGGGCCCCTCAGGGAAGGAAGGAAACCCCGGGCCCCTGGGCCCCATCGGGCCTCCTGGAGTGCGGGGCAGCGTCGGGGAGGCGGGGCCCGAGGTGAGTCACAGGGTGTGCGTGCTAAGGCTCTGCTGGTCCTCACAGCCGGGGCCCAGCGTGGACGCTAAGGCTCTGCTGGTCCTCACAGCCGGGGCCCAGCCGTGGACGAGGGACAGAAGGGACTCTGAGAACAAACCTGAAAGTCACAGGAGAGCTTGTCTGTAGAAGTAACTGTTTCAGCTCTTTAATCCAGATCGTTCAGAGCCGGTAAAATCAGAATCCAACGTGCTGGGCCTCCTTTCATGGGCACCGATGAGAGCAGAGAGCGCGGCGTGCTGGGTCCTGATGGAGCTCGGGGGAGTCGCCTGGCCTTCATGGCAGTTCACTAAGTGTGAGGCAGATGAGTGTAGTCGCTCATGAAAATGCTGCAAAGTGAAGAGTATGAAATCTGAGCTTTTCTCTATTGCAAATGACATTAGGAAGGATTTCAATGAACATTTTCATCACAATATTCCAATAGTGCTGACTTGAGGGTTATGTAAACTGTGTTAGGCTGTGGCTTCTCCAGTCGTTGGGACCCTCCTCATCTCTCTTCCTCTTCGGTCTGATTGACCTGTCCCTCTTTATTCTGACTCTGCCCCTCACTGGCCATTAAACTGAATATTTATTACTTATTTTATGAAATGAAAAGCCTTATGTTTCCCATGGTCCAGAGGAATATTCCCTATTTTTTCTCTATGGGCGGAAAACAGCCGGAAGTGCCATTCCTCTGACTTAATGGCCCTCCACTGACTTTATGTGGCGGTTCACTCGTCCTCGCTAGGAAAAACCTCCTGAGATTGGTGTAAAGGAACTCACGGGCCATGATGTGATCTTAAAAGTGAACCCAACAGGTGTCACAGGCTCTTGAGGTGAGGAAAGGCTGAAGCAACTTGTCCAGAGCCAGCTCCTCAGGGGCGGACTCCAGCCTTGTCTGCCAGCGGGAGCTCCCAGGTGAAAGGTGACCACACATCTTCCAGCTTTTCGGATGAGTCTTTGGTTAAGGGAAGGGCTAGAGAGCCCGGCCGGTGTGGCTCAGTGATTGAGCATCGACCTATGAACCAAGAGGTCATGCTTTGATTCCCAGTCAGGGCTCATGTCCAGGTTGCAGGCTTGATCCCCAGTGTGGGGCGTGCAGGAGGCAGCCGATCCATGATTCTCTCTCACCGTTGATGCTTTTCTCTCTCTCCCTCTCCCATCCTCTCTGAAATCATTAAAAATATTTTTTAAGAAAGGCTAAAGAGAACATTCTTAAATTTTGTTTAGCACACAGAATTTTGATCTACACATTAGTTTGAACACTTAAGACTTCCCGCCTTCCCCCTTATTTGAAAATAGGGGACAGTTGTCTTGTGGGTGTTCGTTGTGGGTATGTCCTTGGTATTGACGTGCAATCTTACAGAACGGGGACCCACAGTCCTCTGCATCCGCCCTTTCGGCGTCTGTCACAAATCCTGTGAGACATTGTAGTTGGCCTTGCCCCCAATCGTCTGGAAATGAATGGCCACAGCTGCATATTTAACATAAACTCTGTTCATCTTCAGGGTGAACATCAGAGCACACACTTGGTGCTCTGAGCTTGCTGTAGCTCAGATGCCGACTTGCAGGCCTGTTGCCTGGGAGGTAGTTCTGCGTCACTCTCTCCCTTGGGAGGTTACAGGCTGGCAGGCAGAGCCCTCAGGTTAAAGGGCGCGACTCCCAGGTCCCTGCACCATCAGGCCGGCTGTAACTCCCTGGGCACCAAGTCCCAGCAGTGCCTTGTGTCCAATGAAAAACAAAACAACAAGCGTGTTCATGTGTTTCCAATGTTCTTACCCATCAGGGTCCTCCGGGCGAGCCTGGCCCGCCTGGCCCTCCGGGTCCCCCGGGCCACCTCACGGCCGCCCTTGGGGACATCCTGGGGCACTACGATGAGAACATGCCAGACCCCCTCCCCGAGTTCACGGAGGACGAGGCGGCTCCTGACGACAAGAACAAGACGGACCCCGGCGTCCACGCCACCCTCAAGTCCCTCAGCAGCCAGATCGAGACCATGCGCAGCCCCGACGGCTCTAAGAAGCACCCGGCCCGCACGTGTGAGGACCTGAAGCTCTGCCACTCCGCCAAGCACAGCGGTGAGTGCTCCGCGTTCCTGACCGGGTTGTTCTCAGCTGCATCCCAGCCACGATTCCCTGACCGCCTTCCAGACATGTAGTGACGCCGAGAGAGGACATGGTCACCATGTCATAGAGTTTGTGGTTTAGCGGGGGACCGCCAATGACATGAAGAACAGGGGGTGAGACGATAAATACGCTGAGAGAGGACACATCCTGTTAATGATCTAACCTCCTCCTGGCAGTGCCGTTGCCATCCAGAAGTCGTAACAATCGGTGATTTTGTGGTGCTGTGACGTGGAGAACACTTGCTGAAGCAAGGCTGGCTTTGACCTACCTCCATGACTTCACAGGGGTTTAATATGCTCACATGTATCATTGGGCCTTCAAGAGTAGAATGAAGTTTATTTTATTTCCCAAACTTATTTGACGATGAAGTAACTTTCATGCAGTTTAATGTTCTATAAATACAGCTTTAAGGATCTCTGCTGGCAGAAGTATATGTTAATACAAAGTATTTTGGAATTAAGTAGTCGTTCTGTCCTCGTGGTGTAAACCATGCCTTAATTTTGCAGTATTCTGTCATTTTGATTAATCTAATCAGACCTGGAGAAAAGGGATTCTGGGCCATAAGAAGAAGCTGTGAAATGCTCAATGGCTCCAGTTAACTTTGAAATGACATTGACAGGGAGAGCTGAAATGACCTGTGAGGACTCGGCAGTTTATTCTCAGCTCCATACTTTACAGCCACCAACGTCTCTACATTTTATTTAAAACGCAGTACCTATTATATATACACACATACAAGTATACATACACACAGATAGATGCACAAGAACATATTTATTTGTGTATTTGACTACGTGTCCAGCACCAAGCACTAACTTGGTATAACCTATTTCAAGTATCTCTCAGATATAATAGAGATCAATTCTAACTGGGCCAGTGAGATGATTTATAACATTCTAATCACAGTTTAACTCATATACTTACTATATCGATAGTTTTGACAATACATGACTCGCATCATGTTTGAAATTCACTTTTCTTAGCAAATATGTTTACTTTGGAAAACAGGCGAATACTGGATTGACCCTAACCAGGGGTCCGTGGAAGACGCCATCAAAGTTTTCTGCAACATGGAGACGGGAGAGACGTGTATCTCAGCCAACCCGTCGAGCATCCCCCGGAAAACCTGGTGGACCAGCAAGTCGCCCGACCACAAGCCCGTCTGGTACGGCCTCGACATGAACAGAGGAGCTCAGGTAATCGCAGCCGCTCGCTTACAATTGCATGTTTGCTCTTCACTCTTTATTACGCCTCAGGGTTTATTTAGGACCATGTTGTTATTTTTTGACCAGATTTATTTTACCATGTTAATTTTAAAGTCATATATTCTCATTAGTTGCCATTGCTGTATCATTGCATAAACAAAGTTTTAGTATGAATTAAATGAACATAAATTGTGCATGGAGATTTTTTCATTGGTGGGATGTAGGAAGTAATTATTTTATCATCAGTTCCTTAATGCCTGTCACGCTGACTGTGAGGTATACGTGAAGGGGTCTGGCCCCTGAAGGACAGAAGACCTAGGTGACTGGACCCTGGATGGGGACAGCAGGACGCCACTCACCTTCCAGCCTCAGGCTCTCATTGTGAAGTGTGGGTGACCATATCTATTTCATAGTCTTTGTGTGAATATAATGTCCTTCTATAGTATCCAATACCTGGTAAGTTATCTACAATAATAAAAGCGTAATATGCTAATTAGACCAGACATCCTTCCGGACAACCTTCCGGATAAAGCCAGGGCTTCGAGGGAAGCCCGGGTCCCGGGTGCCAGAGGAAAGCTGGTGCTGGCAGCCGGGGGAAGGAAGGCCTACTCTTGCACGAATATTGTGCATGGAGCCTGTAGTAAATAAATATTATATAATTACTATAAGTATTCATATAATTAAATGACTTTAGATGTAGCATTGCTTAAACTGAATGTATTTTCGTGATGATATGAAGTCTGTCAGTATTTTTCTGAGTATATGCTTCTTTTATGGCCCAGGATTTAGAGTCTCCACCAGCCTTGCCACCTCCTTCCACAATATGAGCATTTCATTCTGGGTCTCTTTACGGCACCCTAGCTCTGAAACGTCCTTCTCACTCTACTCCTGCTCTCTCCTCAGAACTCATGTTCATGATAAACATAATGTGAGCATATTATGGGTCTGAGTAATTTATACCAGAATCTACCATTATTTAATGAGCAGAAAAATTTTAAATGTACCCAATTGAAAGGTAATTCAGTGAATATAATATTATGTAAAGAGCTCAAAAGGGAGCATTGAAAATAAACCTCAGAGTAGAAGATGAATGAGAAAGAGCCTGAAGGAAATTATTTTGATTATTTGTTTTTGTTAGCTAATGAAAGACTTGTAATTCATATTTCCTACCACGTATAACAGTTGGGTTAAAAATATTTTATGCTGCCATAGCTGGTTTGGCTCAGTGGATAGAGCATTAGCCCTGGGACCAAAGGGTCCCTGGTTTGATTCTGGTCAAGGCACGTCCCTTAGTTGCAGGCTCAATCCCTGGCCCTGGTCAGGGCGTGAGCAGGAAGCAACCAATCGATGTGTCTCTCTCACATCAATGTTTCTCTCTCTGTCTCTTCCCCTCCTTTCCTCTCTCTCTAAAAACCAATGGACAAATATCCTCAGGTGAGGAGTAACAACACCAAAAATACTTTATACAAATAGTTAAGTCCTAAATCTTAATATAATTAGTAATAAAAACAATGAGTTATTTTTGATTCATGATTAAATATCCAAGCCAATGTTCAAGTACATAACTTCTTCTAAAAATAATATTCCAGAGATTTAAAAATACATAAACTTTCTCTGATGAGTGTAATGATCATTGGTTTCTTCACCTGCTGTTTTGGCGAGTGAGGGCAGAGGTTTTTACTGATGAACAGTCATTAGCATTTTAAGGTACTTTTTAAAAGTAGAATATTCTGTGACATGACAGAATAGAAGTAATACTCTTCAAAATTAATTTACCTGAAATCAACACACACGCACATTCTCTCTCTCTCTCTCTCTCTCTCTCTCTCTCTCTCTCTCTCACACACACACACACGCACACACACACACCATTCTCTCTCTCTCACACACACGCACACGCACACGCACACACATTCTCTCTCTCTCTCACACACACACACACGCACACGCACACGCACACACATTCTCTCTCTCACGCACACACACACACACACACTTTCTCTCTCTCTCACACACACGCACACGCGCACGCACACACATTCTCTCTCTCACGCACACACACACACACACACTTTCTCTCTCTCTCACACACACGCACACGCGCACGCACACACATTCTCTCTCTCACGCACACACACACACACACACTTTCTCTCTCTCTCACACACACGCACACGCGCACGCACACACATTCTCTCTCTCACGCACACACACACACACACACTTTCTCTCTCTCTCACACACACGCACACGCGCACGCACACACATTCTCTCTCTCACGCACACACACACACACACACTTTCTCTCTCTCTCACACACACGCACACGCGCACGCACACACATTCTCTCTCTCACGCACACACACACACACACACTTTCTCTCTCTCTCACACACACGCACACGCGCACGCACACACATTCTCTCTCTCACGCACACACACACACACACACTTTCTCTCTCTCTCACACACACGCACACGCGCACGCACACACATTCTCTCTCTCACGCACACACACACACACACACTTTCTCTCTCTCTCACACACACGCACACGCGCACGCACACACATTCTCTCTCTCACGCACACACACACACACACACTTTCTCTCTCTCTCACACACACGCACACGCGCACGCACACACATTCTCTCTCTCACGCACACACACACACACATTCTCTCTCTCACACACACATGCACACACACACACACGGCCCTGTGAAACCCTCCAGAACTGCATGTAAAGACTCCTTGTCTCCCTAGTTTGCTTATGGAGACCACCAGTCGCCTAGCGCAGCCATCACCCAGATGACCTTCCTGCGCCTCTTATCGAAAGAAGCGTCGCAGAACATCACCTACGTCTGCAAGAACAGCGTCGGCTACATGGACGACCAAGCGCAGAACCTCAAGAAGGCCGTGGTCCTTAAAGGGTCAAACGACTTGGACATCAGAGCGGAAGGGAACGTCAGGTTCAGATACATCGTCCTTCAGGACACGTGCTCTGTAAGTGCTTCTGTGCTGTGCTGATCTGATGAGAGAGAAAATTCGTTTTTGCTAAAAATACTGTTATGGCACCAGAGGTAGGGACAGTTGTACCCTGTGTACAGACATCGGAGTCTGTCTGTCCTCGTTCTTTAGGGTAAACTTGAACGTGTGCCAGGGCATGAGGCAGGTTCACACACGTGTTAATGCGAAACAGTGAGGAAAGGCTGACGCTTTGGAACGTGCTCCAGCTCTTCTGCGAGTTCCTTTTTTAATCTCAGTCTCCTGCTTAAACTTCCCTGATTCTAAAATGTGTAATCAAGCTGAGGTAGGTTCTAGTTTTTACTGATTTGTATGTCTCCCTACTTGCATATCTAGTTATGAAGAAGGAAAACATTAATGATGAATTATAGTTTCATGTGAAAAGCAAATAGGCCTTCATCAGTCACGTTGTCAGTGCCCGTTCGGGGCGTTTCAGGAGAACACAGGGCAGCTCCTGGGTTCGAAGCGTGGAAGCACGTCTTCCAGGCCTGCCGACCTCACTGTGGGCGGCGCTCTCAGCTCTGAAAGCATTGCTTTGACTCATATGCTAGGACAACTGGCTCAGAAGTGCTGCCCAGCACCTCTGCAGTCACTCATTCACACTATTAACCCGCTGCACCCTTCAATCCTAGAAACGGAATGGGAATGTGGGCAAGACCGTCTTTGAATACAGAACCCAGAACGTGGCGCGCTTGCCCATCATAGACCTGGCCCCCGTGGATGTCGGCGGCACAGACCAAGAATTCGGCGTCGAGATCGGGCCAGTTTGCTTTGTGTGAAGCAGCCATGGTCCGTCGACAGCGAGCAACACCCTCACCACCCATGGCCCCACCGGTCGCGAGAACCTTGCCTGCGTGAAGCTGATCCTGAGACTCTTGAAGTAGTGGCTGGCTCCGGTCAGCGTTGTACATATGGTCTTACGTGCCTGGCCTTAGCCTTCAGAATATTTATTTTACTTACAGTCCTCAAGTGTCCATTGAGTTAAAGGATTTTTCAATACAGAAGTTTAGGTGTAAGATGACCAATGACAATGACCACCTTTAAGAAAAAGTAAACAGATTGAATACATAGTCTTTGTTTTCTTCAGTTTATTTCAATGTAATGATAAAGTTGCTTAGTATTTATGAGAAAACTCCTCTTCCTGGCTGGTAGCTTAGAGAGTGGGGTCTGTGAAACCACAGCACATGTTTATCTCCCGTGGCTGCAGCTGGACAAATAGAAGGTGGTGCCTCTTTGCGACCTCTCAGACCCAATGATCAATTAAAAGTGAAAGATGATCGATCAAGGGTTGCCCTTGAGATAGAAACCCTCGTGCATGTCTTGATATTGTATAACTATCAGAGAGACTCTTTAAAGAGAATCTTGAAAAAAATGGTTCCTCACTGTTTTAAATGGACTTTTTAAATAATATATATTCAGTGAAATTTCTTGAAAACAAAGTGAACTTAGATTTTATAAAGGGTGGTAAGTGTAGACTTTTTCCTCATTCAGATTTAAAGATATCTTTCCCTCTTGACTTAGCCTATTAATACAGCTGGAAGTCACATGAGTAAGCCATTGGGTACAGCACTTTCTTGTTTAAGAAAACATTGAATGCAAAACTTTCACACATACAACCTTATCAGCATGTCCAGGACTCAGAGCTGAGAGTGTTCCGATGGCAGTAGCATCGTCCCGAAGCCTGTAACGAAGAAAAGATTGTTTAGAAACCCAGCCGTGGAGCTGACTGATCGGATGTGATGATTGGAAATAGAACCATCTGGCCATTGAACTCTCCGAGGAAACATGACCAACATGTCTTAGCATGAGCTACCTCATCTCTAGAAGCTGGGATGGACTTACTATTCTTGTTTATATTTTAGATACTAAAAGGTGCTATGCTTCTGTTATTATTCCAAGACTGGAGATAGGCAGGGCTAAAATGTATTGTTATTTTTCCTTTAATGATGGTGCTAAAATTCCTCTATAAAATTCTTTAAAAATAAAGATGGTTTCATCAGTGCCATTTGTGAAAGCCTTAGACTTGGCCGTTTCTGAAAGAGGGGCCGTTGCTCCGTGCCTTCCCACCGTCCCCCCTCACGCTGTATCTGGGATGTTTGTAACCTGCCTGCTTCCGAGTCCGAGCATGTCGGGCCCCTGTGTCTCAAGGTTGTTGTTTTTCCTTAATTGCATTGTGTTGGCTCCATTTTAATTTCTTCTTTAACAATAAACAGCTGGGACCATCCCAAAGACAAGCCAACACAGCAGCTGTAGTCATGTATCTGCAAAGCATCGAATTAAATGCACGCTTTTGTCACGGCAATGGTTTTTGTTGCGTGGAATTCCTTTGAGCGTATTAGACCCACTTCATTTCCAGCAGTGGAAGGAAAGGTGCTGTGGTATTCCTTGCTCACCATTCGTTTAAAAAGTAAATCAACAAATGTCTCCCACCGACGATACGCTGGCTCATGTATGGAAGTCAAGCTGCAGCGTCACTCAGGAAAGGAAGCTTGACACTAATTGCCACTGCCTATGCCCCTAGGACCCTCCGGGTAGTATTATTGACAAAAAGAGAAAAGCAGCTGATTTTTCATGGTTGAAAAAACGGTGCTAATAAAACACGTGTCTCAAAGTGTATCACAGAAGAATTTAGCCTAACGTTTTCAGAGTTTTATTTCAATATTTAACAACATTGTTGTTCCCCAAATCGGTTTTGACTTGTGATCTGCATCTTGAATTTGAATATTTATATCCCTAAAGACATCTGTGAGTCTGTCTGCATTAAATCTTCTTTCAGGTTCAACTTATACAGGCTCAGTTCAGATAGATGAGCCAGAAACATGCGGTGATTCAAGTCAAAAACACTTATAATCTCCAAATATAGAAATTCTAGTTTATACTTGGAACTTGGGAATGTTTAACAAATAAAAGGCCATTCCAAAGGCCCTTGGATTTCTTGTCTGAGTTCTAGATTCACAGGTCCCATTAGACCAGTAGACTTTGTTACCTTCATGTCCAACAGACACCTCAAACTCTATGTGATCACAAGCAAAACAATCTTCATCTGGGAGGATGGTGACATTCATTTATTATTAATTTATTAAAAAACCCAAATGGGAATTCCAGAAATCAACTGAAATGAAGAAAAAGGATAAAAATAGCAAAGAAAGTATAAACAATGCTGAAAAATTCCCTGACGCGTAACACAAAATTCGGCAAGTTATGGCCAGGTATCATATAACTTATTCCAAATCGAAAAGAGATGCAAAGAAATTATAGGCAGCACCCCTTCTCACGAGAATGGTGTTATATAGCAGAAAGCAAGTGAACAAAATCTGGAGAGAATAAATGATTCTAACTACTGCCCCGAGGGTCTCTGCCCCACTGAGTAAAGAGCACTGAACACAGTTTTTCTTTGGAATTATGAAGAAAAAGCTAATTTGGACCTGAGGCCCAACAGCAGCAAACCAAGGCAATGATGCTTCAATGAAAACCGAAAGCCTGAGGAGCCTGGGGCATGCCAGTAAGTTGATTATTTTTTTTATCAAAATGGCTGGTGTCCCCAAGCGCAGCTTTTCCCTCAGCCTCCTTTATCAATGCATCATTTTATACAATATTCAAATGTCCGCATTCCCCAGGGATCAGTCTTGTCTTCATCTTCACACTCAATACTCTCTCACCCCCGGCCCTTATCCACGCCCATGGCTTCCATTACTATCTATCTAGCAAAAGCTTCACATGCATGCACACAGCCCAAATCCTCCTTGGAGCTCCGGAAATGCACGTGTAAATGTTTCACCATCTTCACTGGGTCGCAGAGGTACCTGTAGATCAAAATGCTCAAGAAAATGCACATTTCTGTCTCAGAGCTGATTGATGGCCTGTGAGCCCTATTTCGGGCAACAGCCTCCTCCTCGTCCATCTGTTTAGGCCAGAGACCTGGAGTGAGACTTGGCACCTCTCTCTCCCTCACCTTGCCAAAACCCTGGCATGGCATGTATTTTGAGTTTTGCCTCCTCAGTGTTCATGAAGGCCATACCCTTTTCTCCATTCCTACTGCCACTGTCCTAGTCCACATTATCATCGTTTCTCACCTGGGCTCCTTCAACAGCCTGCAAGTAGACACCCATTCTTGCCTCTTCTGATGCATTCTTCCCATGAGAACCAGAGCAAATCTGAAATGTAAATCTGAACATCTCACCAGACTCGGCCCCACAACCCAACACAACACATACGCAGGACACCTTAAAAGCTTCCGTGGTCTCTTCTAGGATGAAGCCAGGCATCCTGAAGCCCTGTGGAGCTCTGGCAGGCCCTGAGCCCTGCCGACTTCTCATGCTGTATTTTCCCACCATCTGCCTTCCTCTCTGCTCCACACACAATGGGCGTCTGTCTCATTTCCTAGAAGCCAGATTTCCACTCCTGTCAAAGACCGTTTGCATGGGTTTTCCTTGGCTCAGTTTACTGGCACTCATCTTTCAGTGCCCTGCTCATCGCTACCTCCTCACAAAACCCTTCCTAATCTCCACACCTTTCACTAGCCCAGGGTGACATCCCCTGTTGTAAATTTTCTTGGCAGCTGTACTTGTCTTTACAACCTATGATGCTTCGCACAGTTGTAGGATTACTTGTTTAGTTCCACTCTTCTCTATTAATTGTATTTGTTACAAGGGCAAGACTATTTACAAGGATCCAACATACTGTTTGTTATTTGTGTTTGTTCAAAAGACATTTAATAAGTGAATTATGAGAAGTTATATACTATGTAACTAGAAAATTACGTTTAGAGAGCATTTATACTTGATTTATGTACTAGTGTGAAGCAATTATTACTATTGTATTATTATTACTGTTTCTATTAGTATTATGGATATGAATATCCAAATTTATATGGAACCAAAAAAGACCCCAAATAGCCACAGCAATCTTGAGAAAGAAGAACAAAGTTGGAGGGATCACAATACCAGATATCAAGCTGTATTACAAAGCCACTGTAATCAAAACAGTCTGGTACTGGCACAAGAACAGGCATATAGATCAATGAAACAGACCACAATCCAGAAATCACCTCAAGCCATTATGCTCAATTAATATTTGACAAAGGAGGCTAGAACATACAATGGAGTCAAGACAATTTCTTCAATAAATGGCCTTGGTAAAATTGGACAGATACATGCAAAAAAATGAAACTACATCACCAACTTATACCATACACAAGAATAAACTCAAAATGGATAAAAGACTTAAATGTAAATAGTGAAACCATGAAAATCCTAGAAGAAACCATAGGCAGGAAAATCTCAGACATCTCTCATAGCCATATATATACAGATACAGCCCCTAGGGCAAAGGAAACTAAGGAGAAAATAAACAAATGGGACCACATCAAAATAAAAAGCTTCACAGCAAAAGAAACCATCAACAAAATAAAAACGAAGCCCACTGTATGGGAGAACATATTCACCAATGGTACATCTGACAAAGGTTTAATATCCAAAATACATAAGAAACTCATACAACTTAACAAAAGGAAGACAAGTAATTCCATTTAAAAAATGGTTAAAGGACCTAACTAGACACTTCTCCAAAGTGGACACACAGAGGCCGAGAGACACATGAACACAAGCTCAAAGGCACTGGTCACCAGGGAGGTGTCACCTCACACCTGTCAGAATGGCTGCCACCAACAAACCAACAAACGGCAAGTGCTGGTGAGGATGCGGAGAGAAGGGAGCCCTTCTGCACTGCTGGTGGGAATGCAGACTGGTGCAGCCACTCTGGAAGACAGTATGGAGCTTCCACAAAAAATTAAATATGGAACTGCTGTTTGACCCAGTGATCCCACTTCTAGGAATATATCCTAAGTGACCTGAAATACCAATCAGAAAGAACATATGTGTCCCTATGTTAATAGCAGTGCGATTTATAGTAGCTAAAGATCTGGAAACAGCCCAAGGGCCAATCAGGAGATGAGGGGATAAAAAAGCTGCAGTACATTTACACCACGGAATACTATGCAGCTGTAAAAAAGAAGGCTCTCTTACCCTTTAAGACAGCATGGAGGGACCTGGGGAGTATTATGCGAAGCGAAATAAGTTAATCAGAGAAAGACAAATATCACATGATCTCACTCATATGTAGAATCTAATAAACAAAATAAACTGATGAACAAAATAGATCCAGAGACATAGAAGCATGGAACAGACTGTGGAATCTCAGAGAGCAGGTGGGGAGGGTGGGTGAGTGGGAAGAGATCAACCAAAAAACTGGTATGCAGATATGCATCACCCATGGACACAGACAATAGGGTGGTGCAGGCCTGGGGTGGAGGGTGGAGGCGGGCTAGAAGGGTTCAATGGGGGAAAAAGAGGGACATATGTAATACTTTCAACAGTAAAGATGAAAAAGAAATAAGAATATCATAGATGAAATGATTCTATTCACAATGACAATAGCAACATACAACACTAAGTGCTACGCATGACAAGAAATTTGTAGAACCTGACTGAAAAAACCTGTAACATTGAGATATATAAAATAAGATAAAAAATGGACTAAATGTGCCTATTGTCATGGGGAGAAGCTCAGTATTTGAAAAATGCAATTCTTTTTTCTAAATTAATACAGAAATTAATAATTCCCTCCCTATAGGATTTTAAAAACATGGAACATGACAAAAACACTCTAAAGCTCATTGGACTAAAAAATATGCAAGAAAAGTGATAAAGGAATCTCCCCCTAAAAAAAACACACACACACACCCAAAAATGTTGAGTTAAGATGGGTCACTGGCCCATGTAGATATAAAAAAAATAATTAAAAAGCTACTTCCCATGGTAAAAGAAGAGTATTTAGAAATGAATCCATGTATCTGTATTAGAGTTTAATATGTAATTAAATTAATTCTCATTTATTTAGTAAATGGTAGTACAGAAACTTATAGATATTTATCATTTGAAAGCATGTTTCCTTTCTTAACCTTTGTACCAAAACCTTTCCCAAATGGACTCAATATTTCAATTTTAAAAAACCTCTAAATATATTACCACAAAGTATTTTGAGTAGTTTTGCAATCTTGGGATGGGAATGAAAACAAACATATAAGTAATAACGTAAAAGTTTGGAAGATTAGATTCTAAAATAAATTTTAAATGTATATTATAAAACTCTTAAAAAGCATGCTTGCAACCATGCTCAAACTGGGAAAATTTTTGTAATAAAATATGACAGAAAAGGTTTAATATACTTTTTCTTAGGAAGCAGTAAGAAAGAAATGAAATATGCAAACTTCTATGTAGATAACTCACAAAAGCCATAAAATAAATGCCAATAAACATGTGGAAGATATTTATAGAAATAAAAAGTGCAACTGAATAAGATACTAAATGTTATCATAATTGGGCAAATATTAGAATGTCTGATTTTATTAAGTGTGATAGAAAAGGCAGGAAAACACTCACATGTACTTTTTTGTCTGTTTTTCCCAGTGGATACTGAAAGTATAGTCCAAGTCCTTTATTCCGAGTTCCTGTAAAGGTAGGTGAGCAGGTGGTGTGGGGGTGGGAGAAAGAGCAGGGTGCACTGGGGTATCTTTCAGGATCATCAATTTTACTGGATGACAAATAACAAATACCATTTGCAAAATTTGCAAATACAACCTAGAGTAAAACTTAAAACACATGTGGTGTGGCAGATTGATTTCGACTGTAGCTTAAGAGTCTGTTGTAGGTGCATGTTCTGTGTGTGTATTTTATGTCAGGATGCTGCTATGTTTTATTTGGAATGTAAAATGATCATCCAGGCAATGCTACAAGAAGTCCCTCCTTGCTTGGTCTGCTGTTTTTACCATTTGGTGGGTGAAACATAACACGCCAACTGAATTGAATAAATGCGTGGTGATGACTGGTCTTAATGGAGTTTGCACAACCACTGAATCGTCTAGCCGAGGCTGAGATTTGGAGAGGAGGGAAAGCAAGGAAGCTACCTGGGAAAGGTTTTTCTTAGTGAATCTCGAGGGATAAAGACCACGCCTTGAGCAGTGGAGGCGTAGCAGACGTAAAGGCTTGGAGTTCTTAGGGCTTGTTTGGGCACCCCAACTTGGCAGGCCATGGCAGTCGATTACATGCAAGGGGTTTTGGGGAGATAAATTAATGAAGCAGAAGAGATAAGATGAAGGGACTTTTATGTAAAGCTAAAGAGGCTGAAAGTTATTCTGAAGGAGTTTTTTTTAGGAAACTAATTTTGGTTTTCAGCCGGGAGTGTATCCATACCTTCTAGAAGACCTTGGAGATGTGTGAGCAAGGTGCTTTTGGTTATCATAAAAGTTGGGAGGTATCCTAGGCATTTGGCGAATGGGCCAGAAATGTTGAATATCTTGTATTGCAGGTCAATCCCTTTGACGTAAATCTGAACCATTCAAAAGATCAATGGAACTTTTATTTCAAAATTCTGTGTTTAAAGCAAGCCAGACGTGCGTGGGACTTGCATATTAGAAAGAGCACCTTGGCAGTAACACTCAGGCGGGACTTTTAATGTGAGACGGAAAACAGAGAGGAGTTAGAGCCACATTGGGAAAAGGGCACAGCGAGCAAGTCAAGCCAGTGAGGATGGAGAAAGAGCGACGGACTGAGGAGATGTTTTAGAAATAGAATCAACAGAATCTGATGGAAGAGTGAGGAGGTGAGGCAGCAAGAACTTTAGGATTATTCTTGGTTCGTGGCTTGGGTACTGGATGGAAGATGAGGATATTTACTGGGAGATAAAGAACAGGGAAGGGGCCAGGCTGAGGATATGTGCCATGTGCTGGTGGAGCGTCCACTGGAGACAGGCTGGGCCATCACAGAGATGTGTGAGCCATCGCATCGAGGTCAGAGCTTCGGGCAAGAATGGGCTCACTCAAGGAGGATAGGAAAGGTGAGTGGGGGGCGAGGACAGGTCACTGGGGAGCCCTGATATTGAAGGAGTTAGTTATAGAATCCTGAGTTTGGGTTGTTACAGGGAACCATAAACTTGGGGAAAGAGAGCTTGAAGCCACCTCGGTTGCTGTAATGCAGTTCACAGTCTATTTGTACACGTTCAGGACTGAACTCAAGAAGACCAATAGGAGCCCTAACCAGTTTGGCTCAGTGGATAGAGCATCGGCCTGCGGACTCAAGGGTCCCAGGTTTGATTCCGGTCAAGTTTCTCTCATCGATGTTTCTAACTCTCTATCCCTCTCCCTTCCTCTCTGTAAAAAATCAATAAAATATATATATATTTTAAAAAGAAGACCAATAGGAGAGAACACCACAGGGAGATGAAATTCTGGTTGAAAAATCAACCTAGGCAAAGGCCCCAGGGAGACTGTAGTAATAGAGAACCCTCAGAGAAAGTTACTCGAATTTGGCGTGATCCTCCCAACATGTACTTACAATTCTGTGCTGGGTTTCATGTTTATGCCATTAACAAACATCTCAAATGATCTAACTCACAATAATGCCTTACCATGTGACTGTCTTATAAGTAAAACAAAACCAAACCCCAAAGATTATCTTTTTATCAAGCAGCGTGATTCACCACCACGCGAGGAGTGCGCCCCAGAAGCTGTGGTATATGAGCAGTTATGGTTACAGGCCGTCAGCGCTGTAAGAAACCGGTCTGCACACAGGTGGAAGCAACGTGGATTCGCATGGTGATAACCCGAGGAAGTGGAACGGCCGTGTTTATGGGAACAGTTTTCCCAGCCCTGGGAGCTGTGATGAGATAGGCCTGCTAATGCGAGGCAGCTGGAGCTATGGAATGTTCACAATTGTTAGCCACTTAAATGAAAAAAAAAATGCAACAGAATTGAAGACATCTGTAGTCAAAATGTAAGCCCCGAAGATTCCAGAAGGAAGCTGCCGTCCGAGCTCCCCCCAGACATCTGCCCTCTCTCCGTGCACCCTGCTGTGCTCTGTGGGCTCCTGGCGGCAGCGTGACCTTCATCCCCTCAAATCTGAGCTCTGCTCCCTCCACTGAAGACAGTCTACAGTGGCTTAGACTCAAAACTCAATTTGAAACTCAGGCCTGAGTCATGTTTTATTAAGAGCCCGACTGAAGCCTTCCCTCTGCTCAGCTTCCTCTCTGTGCTCAGAGCCTTCAAATCAATCGCAACCTTCGCCCTAAAAACCAGGTCCTTTCCTTCAACCACTGAGAGTGACAGGAGGCCAAGTCCGACCTTCCCTGGGGCTTCCTCCACGGCCTCCCTCCCACCGCACAGCCCAGGCTGTCCTTCGCCCCCACCCCCTTTGGGAAGGTCTGCTCCCTAATGATTTCATCTGGAGCCAGATGATCTCATCGACCATCTGTATGAAAAGAATTTCCAAATCCACGCTAGCCACCCCTGACCTAGTCCTCCCCAATCAGTCACACATTTGGTCCCGTTCAAGCATCCTTCCCAAGAAATCGCTGCGGGCTGCGCTGCCACGTGGAGAGCTGGGAGCAGGGCTGGGCTTGCGAAACTTTCCACTCGGCCTCCTCAGGAGACAGCGGCTCTCCATGCCTCCCTGTGCTGTCCTCATCTTCCCCTCTTAACCTAATTTCCCAGCGAGTGCGCCTCTGCTCTGCGACTCTTTCTTTAGTCTAGTTTTGGGGGGAAAAAAGGCTTGGATCCCTTGCCAGGGTTCTTTAGTCTTGTTTCCCTCTTCCCTAAAACGTAGATCCATCCTTCTCTCTTTCCACGGTAAGTATCTCTTGGTGGCCTGCAAACCTGACCCTGTCTTCCCACACAACCCTTGACCTTGAGCTCTCCTCACGCAGCGGTGTTCCAGGAGGTAAAACCTTTATGTGGCTCTACAGTGGGAAGCAGATTCACACACACACACATGCACACACGCACACACACATGCACACACATGCACACACGCACACACACACACATACACCAAAACACACGCACACACACATGCACACACATGCACACACGCACACACACATGCACACACATGCACACACGCCCGCCCCCCCCCCCCCATGGAACCCACGCTCCATCCGAAAACTGGGCTAATTTAAATCGCCAAATACACCTCCTAACTTGGCACCTCTTTCCTCACAGCATTGTCTGTGGACTCTGTTCTCTCCCTGAAAATGTTCTATCCCTTCCAGTCTGCCTCAGATGCCACCTTCTTCCTTCCATTGGACATGGTGGTCCCTTCCTGTGTCTGTCCAGTGTCTCCCCTCTCATACAACTTACGCTGAGTCTCGCGATGTGTCATTGTCCACATCTCTATGGTGGCTCACTCTCCTTGAATCGTCTTGAGCGCTGACTCGATTCTGAGACTCACAGGGAATAACTGTCCATGATGTTGCTGAACTGAAATGAATAAATGCAGGTAGCCTGAACTTTTTGCTGTTCTACAGGCATGGGATAATTATTAATGTCTCTATCTCTCCTCTCTCTTTTGTTTCTTAATTTGAAATGGCTTTCCTCTTTTCCACCGGTTACCTAAATTTGAACCTTCTTTGTTGCACAACTCGAGTTTTAGCTTCTTAAAGAAGACTGTCCTGACAGTACAGTGATCACTGGCCAGTTCTTTTTCTGATCCCTGTGGTTCGCCCTGCAGATTGAAGCACTTAGTTGTTCACCTTCTTGAATGCTTCCGTACTGTTTCACATGGGTTCAACTTATCTAGTCTAGACAGCGCACTCCTGCAGAGCAGCAACCATGGGTAGCATTTCCTCAGAGTGTTTAGCAGAGCGCTGAGCATGGAGTAGGAGCTGGTGGCAGACAATGTGTTGCTCCGCCCATATTTCCTCTTCAAAGACAAACCATTGCCCCGCCGGTCTCTGGGAATATCTGTCCCTGCGGCTCAGAGCTGGCCCTCGCTGAGAATGGCCCTCTGTCACCAGTGCTGCCTCACAGACGGTCACCCCATTCCTCCCAGGTTCTGGCCCAGTGAGCAGCTCTGGGGGACTGGCTCGGTGCTGGCCCCTGTGACTGAATCCTACTCTGAAGGGCCGTCTCAGTGCGGAGTCCTCGCAGGATGGCCTGAAACCTCCGTGTCAGGGCATGCGGGCCGGCCTCTCTTCCGTCCGCACCTGCCTTCATGTGTCTCCTGAGATAACTTTCCAATAAACCTTCTCTCCATAGTCTTCATCTCAGAGTCCGCTTCCAGGGAACCTAATCTAAGACAGGGCTTACATCTTGTCATTGTCATGCCCATCTGTTCCACTATGAAATGTTTCATTTGGAAGACTGCAATAAGCAGATCATTGCTTTCACATCATCACTAAATTGGTATGCAATATAATGATCCCCATTTATGAAATTTATGGACCACAAAGAGTAGCCAGATTTCTGTTAACACGGATTATGTCAGATACAGTTATAAGATGCCAAGTTATTCCGTGCATGTTAGTGAAAACACTTAAGATTTTTACAGTGAAATATGTTTTTGAACAAAGTTTAAAGACATGAGAAGAAAAAGGAGCAGAAGTATCATCACAGAAAAATTTGTTTAAAACATATTGGCTATGGATGATAGTCTTTCTCTATGGCATTGACTCAACAAGCAACTCTTTATAAGCTTTCTGAAAACCTTAGGTGTGGCAGCCTGGGGAACATGAGGTTGTGGGGAGAGATTTCATGTACTCTCTGTCGTATAGAATGTTTTCACCCGTGCTGTATCAAGCTCACTTTGTGAGTCATGACTAAATGGAGAGTTATGTCTGAAAAGAAAATACTTTTCAGTTTATGACTCACTTTTTAAAATAAGCACATTCCTCTATGATAGGACCCAGACAAGTCAAATTTTAATATAAACTAGATAAAAGTAAGTTAGTTTTTATGTGATTTCTAACTTTGAAGCCATTACTTTAAAAGAAATAGTTTCTTCTATATTTTCCTAATTATTACCAAAGTCAAAAAATATTTTTTTAGAGATAAAATAGTATCACGTTAAATGAAACAGGCAGCATACAGAATTGCATATGTAGTATTGTAGAAATTATGTTAAATTATACAGAGAAGACTTTAAGGAGATGTGCATGATGTGAGACGTGGAGAAGCAAGCTTTTGTCTTTCTGCATTTTCCAAATATGCTCTAATGACTATAAATGTCATCCTCAAGACGTGAAATAAACTTTATTTCAAACACAAAGTGAAATCATTTTTGTTCAAGTGCCAGTTTGAAGGTGAAAGGGTTGTATTTATTTCTCTATCAAGATAGATACTGATGTGGAATCTAAAGAACAAAATAAATGGATGAACAAAATAGATCCAGAGACATAGAAGCAGGGAACAGACTAAGGAATCTGAGAGGGAAGGCAGGGGAGGGGGAAGAGATCAACCAAAGACCTTGTATGCATCACCCATGGACACAGACAGTGGGGTGGTGCGGCCTGGGGTGGGGGTGGGGGTGGGCTCGAAGGGTCAATGGGGAAAAGGGTCTTCTATAACACTTTCAACAATAAAGATGCATTTTTAAAAAGAGAGAGAGCGATGTGTTAAGATGACTGGATTGGAGGGTGGCTTTCCATCACTATTTGGCATCCACAGGACAAAGGAAGACTCATAACGTTACTTGACCTCCATTTTTAAAATTTGTCATTAGTGGCCTTGGAATACATCAACTGTAAGCTTATTTGTCCTCCTAATATGCTATGATTCTAAAATTTAAACAACAAACTCTTTTTTACTTGGCGTCCAGGTCACTGCATTTTCCTTGTTTTCTTTTGTACCTTCTCCTCCTCTTGGCTTCTTCCTTATTGCACCAACCTACACATATTGAAATACCCTGTGAGCTCATCTTTATTCATACTCTGTTACTTGATAATCACATTTACTTGCATGGGTTTAAAAGCCATATACATGTTGAAACTCCTATATATATTTCTCTGACTGGACATCTCCTCTGACCGTCAGACTTGTATCAACCCCCAACTCAGCAATGACATCATAGGCAAAGGGAATTTTCCAGCTCCATTATAATCTTACTAGAAGCCTGATGCACAAAATTTGTCCAAGAGTAGGCCTTCCTTCTCCTGGATGCCAGCACTGGCTTCCCTCTGGCACCCGGGACACAGGCATCCCTCTGACTTCGTCTGGAAGGACGTCCAGAATGAGGTCTGGAATGACGTCCGGTCTGATTAGCATATTACCCTTTTATTATTATAGATAGGGGCCACCATCATACCTGCAGTTCATTGTTGACCAACCCCTCATTCTGGTGCACAGGTCTGTATTGGAAAACGTTAGTAGGGTCTCAGGCCATAGACTAGATGGGTCTTTAGTTCCATGCAGTGCAGATGTGACTTTACGCGTTTTCTCCAGCAGAAGTGATGACTGAAGTTGTGGAAATAGATGAGAATGTCAAGGAGAGGTATTAGGGTGACTAAGGGCATTCTTGTGGTTGGATAGAACACAGTGACGGCATAGAGAGGAAATGGCCTAGCAATGGGAGGACATTCACTCGGATAAGATAGTTTCTCAGTGCTTGCTGTACATGGGATGCTCAATAAGCGTTTGATGACTAAATGGCTCACTAAATCAAGGCATACTTACATGAATGATGATACATCATCCTGGAAGTGAATAATCAAAATCCCAACTCAACTTAACAGTTAACATTCTGAATTCCTAGGAATTGGTGATAATTTATAATTATCCTATATAATAAAAGGGTACTATGCAAATTGACCAAACAGTGGAACGACCAGTTGCTATGATGCACACTGACCATCAGGGGACAGATGCTTAATGCAGGAGCTGCCCCCTAGTGGTTAGCTCCCACAGGGGGAGCGCTGCTCAGCCAGAAGCTGGGCTGATGGTGGGTGAGCGCAGTGGTGGTGGCGGTAGTGCTAAGGATGTCCTACTGTGGCTTACATCCCCTGAGGACTCCCAGACTGCTAAAGGGCACAGGCCAGGCTGAGGGAACTCCCCAGCCCCCCAAGTACACGAATGTCATGCACCGGGCCTCTAGTTCTTTAATAACCTCCTTCCCTTCCAAAGTAATGCATTTTCTTGCTCCCTTGTGCACCACTAACATGGCAATTTGAGTTTCTTTTGAGGAAATAGTATAATAACTACTTCAGGCTGCTTATTGACATGGCCCAGATTATCAGCTCTGACGTCAAATTGTTTGGGCTAATATCTTTTTTGAAATATATTTTTATAGATTTCAGAGAAGAAGGGAGAGAGAGAGAGAGAGAGAAATATCAATGATGAGAGAGAAACATTGATTGGCTGCCTCCTGCACTCCCTATAATGGGGATCGAGCCTGCAACCCGGGCATGTGCTCTGACTGGGAATCAAACTCTGACCTCCTGGTTCATAGGTCTCATAGGTCGATGCTCAACCACTGAGCCATGCCGGCCAGGCTGTTTGGGCTAAAATCTTAGCCCTCCTTCTTACTAACTAGGTGACCTTGGGCAATTTACCTTATGTCTCTTATTTTATTTTATTTTTGGCTAAATAAAGGTTAAAGTGAGTAGTGCATTTACTGTGTTTAACGTGACTAGAACAGTCCTTGGCCACGCCGACTGCTCAACAGTTGTGCTGTCATTGCCGGGACTCCCCCAAGCACTGCCCTCCTTCCTTCGAGGTCCTGCGCTAGGAACCCCTCAGTCTGAGGACGAGGTGCACTCCATCACCGTGGGAGCTCAGCAAAGCTCGCTCTCCACCTGCACTGGATTTGTTGTTATAAATAAAGCAGCAACAACGAGAACAGCTAAGTACAACTCTCCCAGGCAGCCCACCTAATGGGCCCATCTTGTTAGGTTCACTGTCATTAGCCACCGCCAAAGGCATTTCCAAGTGAGGTGCTTGTCCCTGTTGTTGGCTTTTGTTTTGGGGTTTGTTTGTTTTTGTTTGGGGGGTTTGTTTTGTTTTTTGTTTTGGGGGTTTGTTTTGTTTTGTTTTTTGTTTTGGGGGTTTGTTTTGTTTTTACCACACCAGCCTGCTGTCTCTGACAGTTATTCCCACTCAGTCTCTGGCCCTCTAGCTTTGCCCTTTGGCCTCTGCGCGCTGGAATCCTGTAATTTCCCGGAAACCAAGCAGCTCCTTTGAGCTGGTCCCTCCCACCTCCAGAGTCAAGGACACCACAAGGAGCTGTCCAGTGTTGCCACACCTCCCACTGCGCACCTCTAGGCTCAGGGTCCAGCGTGACCAGTAGTTAGGAGATGAGCAGCTGTCGCCTGTGCTAAACCATTCCAACGTGTCTGCTTTCTTCAAGTTTAAATTAGACTCTCGCCTCGCCAGGAAGTGTGCGATGACTCAGCTTCATTTAGTCTGGGCTGCCTCTGCGGCCTGGTTGTGTCAGCCAACGTAATAATCATGGTCTTCCCAGAATCCTCTGTACATGCAAAGCTGACCGTCTGTCGAGCATGAATTGCACAATTCTCATTCGTCTGGCACCTCAGCACCACCTCCTCACATATCACCCCCGTTTTAGAC
>NW_005358520.1:412127-412590 GCF_000412655.1 Myotis brandtii | reverse complement strand
GCTCAGTGAGAGGAAAACCATTGCTTTCCTTCTGCACCTTGAGCCTGGAAGTGGGGGATGTAACCTTGTCCTTCTCTGCCTGTGTTCACCAGGAACAGCAGCCGGACCACTGTAGTTCCTCAGCTTCTCAGCTTCTCAGGAAACGGAAATGTCCCGCCGTGGAACAGCGACCACGCATCTGCATAAGCCTGGATATTAATGGGCAACCAGCCAAGTGGTCACAGATGGTGAGTCCTACCTCCACGGGCTGCCGAATTCTCACCCCTGGATGTAGATTGGGTTTTCCTACATTTACCCCTAACCGGTATACACAGTTGGTCCCATAGCCTTTCTGTTTTCCTGAATGATGCTCAGTGCAATCACTGTGTGGGGCATGCAGGAGGCAGCCGATCAATGATTCTCTGTCATCATTGACCTCTCTCTCTCTCTCTCTCTCTCTCTCTCTCTCCCTCTCTCTCTCTCT
>NW_005358520.1:401269-411728 GCF_000412655.1 Myotis brandtii | reverse complement strand
ATCAATGATTCTCTCTCATCATTGATGTTTCTATCTCTCTCTCCCTTCCTCTCTGAAATCTATAAAAATATATTAAAAAAAAGATATTAGGCCAAACAATCTGACTTCGGAGCTGATAATTGGGGCCATTTCAGTAAGCAGCCTAAAGTAGTTATTATACTGTTTCCTCAAAAGAAACCCCAATTGCCATGTTAGTGGTGCAGGAGGGAGCAAGAACATGCATTTCTTTGGGAGGGAAGAGGGTTATTAATGAATAATTATAAATTATCACCGATTCCTCTTAAGTTGAGTTGGGATTTTGATTATTCACTCCCAGGATAGTCATAGCTAATTCATGCAGCACCATTCAGGTGAGTGTGCCTTGACTTAGTGAGCCACTTGGTCACCAGGTACTTACTGAGCATCCACTGTGATTTGTCGATTCTGCCTGAAGTTCAGGAAATGAACAGCTTCATCAAATGAGCAGAAATGAAAAGAATGCCGATGTCCAGAGCCATCTTCCTCATGCTGCCCAGAAGCAGCCTGGTGACGCCGTCGCGGGCTGGGCACCCATGCCATCTTGGGTGCTGCGACCAGGATGCCTGCTGCCCTGCCTCCTCCTGCCTGAGCACCACCAGCGTGGGTCTCCTACCCTCCTCTCTTCTTTGCGTAGGTGGGCAGAACAGTAGTTCCCTAGTACGTCCACTCCTTAACCACGGGAACCTATGCATATTGATGTTACATGGCAAGGCAAGAAAGAAGTGAGGCTGCGGATAGAACAAAGGCTGCTAATCAATCTTAAGGTGGGGACATTATCCTAAATGATTCAGATGGGCCCAATGCAGTGATAAGGGACCGTGTAAGCGAAAGGGGGAGGCGGGAGAGCCACCATCAGTGCGATGCAGTGTGCAAAGCCTTGGCCGGTCCTAGCCGGTATAGAGCATCGGCCTGCGGACTGAAGGGTCCCGGGTTCGATTCTGGTCAAGGGCACATGCCCAGGTTGTGGGCTTGATCCCCAGTAGGGGGCGTGCAGGAGGCAGCCATCAATGATTCTCTCTCATCATTGATGTTTCTATCTCTCTCTCCCTCTCCCTTCCTCTCTGAAATCAATAAAAATATGTATTAAAAAAAAGCCTTGACCAAAATATACCTGGCTTTGCAAATGTCTCAAATTAGAGCTCCAGGTAATTTAATTTTACCTCATAATGCAAATTGGTTTTCTGTCTCTGTGTCTGCACCCTGTTGTGTATGTCCTTCTCTCAAATAATCGTATAATAGATAATATATTTAGAGACTACATAAAGTATTTCTGGAAAGATGCAGAAACTGTTGAGCTCCAGGTAATTTAATTTTACCTCATAATGCAAATTGGTTTTCTGTCTCTGTGTCTGCACCTCTCTGTGTATGTCCTTCTCTCAAATAATCGTATAATAGATAATATATTTAGAGACTACATAAAGTATTTCTGGAAAGATGCAGGAGAAACTGTTGACATGTGTTACCCCTGACGTGGAGGATAACTTGACTAAGAGTTTTGACATTTGACTGATGATATTTTTATTTTTGAAAGTATTAGTTTTATAAACCATTTACAGCCAGCAAACATCAAACTATAAAGTCAAACGTGCAAGACTATACCATTTTTCTTGACAGTCACTGAAAGAATAAGGACTTGATGGCGGAAGGAGCTGGCTGAAGATGGCAGTGAGGTCGGTGGTGTGTAAAGGTGGTAGGAACTTCCTAAACTTGCACTTATTCCTAGTGTCAGTTTTGCCCACCCAGCTTACATCCTTAACCATTTCCAGCATCTTCCTCCTTGCTCATTTCCTCTTCAGGGACGACCTGATTTATGATGTTACTATTTCCAGGGTTCGGCTCGGATAGATCGAATGCCTTCTGCTTTCACTGTGCCTCAGGGCTTCCACTAAATATGACCTGAATATCTGCACTGTCCCCCACTGGGCATGCTTCCTGCTCTGAACGTAGGTTATATTAACTCATACGTCTGAAGGTCATTGCGTTATTAGGCTAGGGAGTGAGGTTTCAATATTTTTTATTTTTGAGGAAATCACTAAAGTTCTTGAGTGTAAACATGCATGTGCTAAATCTATGAAAAGTGACAAAAACGAGGAATGTTTCATTATGATATTTTATTATGGGTGTCTGTAAGAAAAAATGATCAACAACCACATACAAGCTTACAAAGTGAAATTTCAACACATTCCCTGTGTTATTGTGGCACATCAGCCCCCTAATTTGTGTGTTGTTGTTGTTGTTGACTTTTACACGATGAAGGGATAGTCCTCTAAAGTGACATGCCAATCAACCTTGTTGGACAGGAGACATGCACAGATGGTGTGCATTCAGGGTTTGGAATGGAAGGCCACAGTTCTGGCCTAGAGTTTTAAAAGTGAAAGTACGTTAGCACCATAACATGTGTCTTCAAAGTCTTCCCAAATATTGGTCATCTTGATCATGTTAGCAATGACAGGGGAGGAGGAGAGCACCTTTAAAAGCAGCTGATATCCAAGATTAAAATAATGGTGAATCTTAAAAAAATATTTTTTTTAAATTTTTGCACTACACGCTACATTTTTAAAAAACAAATATTTTAGAAAATAAATCAATGTAATTCATAAGTTTTACCAACTTATACATTTTTTTTTCATCTTCTGGGACTTAGAGAATTCATCCGTGTTTCTGACCAGGCTGAGGTAGTTGAAACAGGGAGGTCTTTTCAAATTGTCTGTCTGAGGATTTCAGAAAGAAAGGTTGTTCTTGAATTATAAGCATAGTCATTGCTCTGCACATGGGTTGGATTCAAAGAAGTAACTCAGTGTGATTGTATGAGTGTTGAAGTTTATTTATTATAGCACCATTGAGACATTTTGAAATTGAAATTTTTAAAAAAATAGAACAAAAGGCATTTGAACTGTATTTGGTGAAACAGCAAAAAAAAAAAAAAGTATCCTTCTTTGTCAAATTATACTTTTTCCAAAAATTTTGGAAATAAATAACTGGAATTTAGTTGGCCACTTGTACTGGTTGACAAGATTAGAACAAGAGGAACACATATGGAGTGTGAGGTTTTTGGCTGGGATTTTAGACAGAGTTTGGCTTATAAAAAGCAAACAGGGCCAATGTCCACACCGAATTCTTGATCGGGACCGCCAACATCATAGGGCGCGAAATCCACAATCGGGAGTCTCACCGCCTTGCGTGTTCGATATTCGAAGACCGTTTTGCCCCACTCGCCAGTGTGTTTCTGTAAAAAGAGCAAGAAAAGGTAAGTGACTGTGACATCACAATTCCGTTCAGGTGCTGCTTCCCGAAGGGGGCCCTGCTCAGAAGTGTGTCATTGGGCAATTTCATTATGTGAACAACATAGAGCGCATTTGCACAGACCTGGGTGGTATAGCCTGCTCCTCCTACACACCGAGGCTGGATGGTCCAGCCTATGGCTCCCAGGCTGCAAGCCTGTACAGTGTGTTACTGTACAAAACAACATGAGATTACATCCAGCACAAGAGAAAATGATGCAGCCAGGAGACGCAGCAACCGTGAGACATATGAGGCTGTTGCTGGTGTCACAGGCACACTGTGACACAGCAAACCTTTTTCTGTATTAGGCAGAGTGCGTAGTAACCAGATGATCTGATAACATTTATATTATGGACTTAAGTTTCAATTGCTTTCATTGCAACTGCTTTTTACCTAGCGGTTGAGAAAAACATATTTATTTTTCGTGGTATTGAGCGTTTCCTGCAGCAACTCAGTAGATTCTATATAGCTAACACCAAACGCCTTCCTTCATGTGTTCGCCCTCATTGTTGTGATGTCTTTTCTAAATAGTGAGTGAGATTCAACTAGAGATGCTGAGCTCAGGGTGGTCCGGGCCGATGAGAAGGCTGTGACTCACCGTGCAGCCATCCTCCAGGACTGTGTACGTGAACTTGCTGTTTCCCTCCGCCTTGAATTCGCCTTCATTGGAGCCCATCAGCCTCAGGGCTTTCTTCACGTTCCCGCTGGCGTGGTCCATGTACGCGATGCTGTTCCTGCAGTGGTACGTGATGTTCTGGGAGGCCTGGCTGGAGAGCAGGCGGAGGAAGGCGAGCTGCACGTCCAGGACGTCTTCGGGGAGCTCAGGGTTGCCGTAGCTGAACTGCGGGGGGAGCACAGCCAACGGGTCAAACGTTTCAGGTGCAATTGAGGGACTCACGCTCGTAGTTTGGTTATTGTAATGTAGGTTGTTCATATATTTTGTTAAGAATATTTTATATGTGAACTTTTCTTAAAGCATAGTTGACGTACTGTATGATATGATTTCAGATGTACAACATAGGGACTCTACATGTATATGCCTTGCAATGTGATCACCGAGATAAGGCTGTAACCATCTGTCACCGTGTGAACACGTGTTTACTACATGTACAACATAAAATGTTAGCATAGGGAATGTCTGGGGAGTTAAAAGGTGGTGGCGTTCTTCATTCTAGCTTAGCTCTTAAGAGAGAAGTCACATGAGGGTTAGAAGTGGTCTCCTGAATGTATGAAGTCAGTTGGGCTCTTCTGTGTATTAACTAACCTGGCTTTGTGGTGAACAAAGAGCAGGACCCAGGCCGGCCGGCAGGTAAGGGTGACTCAGTGTCAGATGAGACCGGGAGAGCCCCTCTCACCTGGAAGCCTCCGTCCATGGTTTCCCCGAACCAGACGTGCCTCTTCTCAGCGCCGGAGTCTGCCCACCAGCGCTTGCGGGGGACGCTCTGAGGACTGGCGCTGATGCAGGTCTCCCCCGTCTCCATGTTGCAGAACACTTTAATGGCGTCCATCTTGCAGCCTTGGTTAGGGTCAACCCAATATTCTCCTAATAGTCACCAAACAGGACAATGGAACTTGGTTACAGAATCCGGTACTGGGATTTGGACCAGAGTGATGTTGTGTGTTTGCCTGGTAAGACATTCGGAATGTTGACTGCTGCTGTGTTTGCATTGTATGTACTTACATTTATAGGATAGCGTACTGTCAGCTCTTTGTCTAATCCAGATCTATGCCGTCAGTCTAAACCCAAAGTCCCCATGGTCGACTGTCCTCTATGTCAAGTCATTTGCTGAAGTGACTCCAAGGCAGTGTTCCATGCCAAGGTAGATAAGAGCTTGAAGTAATGGTGTCTTTCAGAAAGAATTAACCCAATCTAGGCAAAACCTTACACTATTGCAATATGAAATTCCATGTAATATTCTGGAATTTTTCATTTGGATTTTTTAAATAAATCAAATTATTGAAAAATTAAGTCAAATTATTAATTCTTGAAAAGAATTAATAATTTGACTTATTACAAAAATTAAATTGCATTATTTCAACAATTAGATTGCAAACGTTGTCTGCATCAAATTACAGTGATGACCATTGCTTTGTCACTCAGACAAGCCTGTGATGATGTCAGTCACCTCCCCATGTCATTCACCTCCTGTGTCAGTCATCAGTCAACATACCAAACTGATTTGTGTTACACTTTCTGCAGAACTGTCTTTAAATGGTCCTACTGGGGTACTTTGAAGTAACTCATGTTACACTTTGAGTTCATGTTTTCTTCTCAGTGGCAAGGAGTTTCCCTTCAGCCAACATCTGGAAACCCGTTTCTGCTCGACCAGCACAGCCCACCGCGGCAGGTTCCCCTTCCCTAAATCCTGGCACAGCCGCTCTCCCTGTGGCCCGGCCCGAGGCGCCCCACCTACCGCTCTGGAGCTCCGGGTGGCAGAACTTCAGGTCTCGGCAGTTCCGGGCCGGGTTCTTGCGAGACCCGTCAGGGCTGATGAGGTTTTCCACTTGTCCGCTGACTGACTTGAGGGAAGTCATAATCTCCTCGGTGTTGATTTTGAAATCCAGTGGTTCATCTCCATAATAGGGGGCAAACCCTCCAGCCTTCTCCCCTCCGCCGGAGATGGCCGCTCCGCCCCCACCGCAGCAGGGGCCGGGCGCCTGGCCCGGGTGGCCGGGGGAGCCCTGGGGGAGGGAAGAACTCACATCACTGAGCTGTGCTTGTTCGGTCTCCATGAGAAAACATGTGAAGCCCCAGAAAAGGGATTAAAGACAATGGACGCCTTGAGACATCAGCATTACTTTAGCAAAGGGTGATGTGACCCAGTGATAGCAAACTTGTAATGATTCTGATTCGCTCTCGGGAAACGTGTTCTGCTGTGTGAGAGTCGGTGGTGCTGGAGCATGAGTTTCACTCCATGGGGCTCCTTCTGGGTGAGTGACATAAGCAGTGCTAATGCGACCGGGCGTCTCCCGTGTCCCCTCCCGTGTCATCCCCTCCCGTGTCACGCCAGCATTAGAATCCGGAGCCCAGGTTTGTCATTAACTTTGTGTCTGTAGGCTGATCACTTACTTGCCTTTGAATTGCCACATGTGTACCTTATGGGGGGAATAGTCTGTATTCCACTGACCCCAAAGGTATAGGATGGAAAGGTATTAGGAATGAAGGTATCAGTAGCAAAACAGAAATCCCAGAAGCTATCGGAGAACTAGAATGTACTACATACGGGGGAGGCAAAGGTATGTTTACAGTGTGAGCACATGGAATGCGGAGTTAATAAAACCACTGTAATAATCATAACCGCGTGTCTTTTCCCCTGGGAACCACCGCAAACCCACGCTTGCCCACCCTGCATTTGCAGCTCGTGTGTTCGTCATGGTTGTGAGGCTCCATGTGAGAGAGCGCAGGCGGGCGGGCTTATGTCTTTATTAGGTTACACCTGATAACTGACCAAACTGTAAAAAAGGGTTTTCTCCTCGATGCAGTGTGATAGAGTCTTAATGTGGTGGAGAATGTCATCAAGTCATTGCGCATTTTCTAAATCAAGTCGGGTGACTGCGTATTGTTGAACTCTGGTTTCAGAATATTGCAAAGTGTTTCTGAACATGTGAAGGTGAGAGCAAGTCAAATGCGTGTGTCTATGAGGGATGTCTTACCTCGGATCCTCTTTCACCTCTGTTCCCTCGAGGCCCTGGTGGTCCGATGGGCCCTGGATGTCCACTGGTCCCGTCTTTGCCGGCGGGCCCACTAGGTCCAACGGGTCCCTAAAACAGGGTCATGATGTCACAGTGCTGGGACCTTCCTTCTGCGCCAACAGGGCGACGACATGCACCTTCCCCTTCTCCCTGCGGTACTTACTCTGGGGCCGGCGGGCCCTGGGCTCCCAACTGCCCCTTGGTGACCAGCAGGGCCCTGGGGGGAGAGGCAGGGCAGATAGGAGTGAAGAATTTAAAAAGGTTAGGAGACCACACATGCCAGATCCGATCGAGAAAGACAGGGATCGTGATAAACATGATCTCCTTTCCTTCAGTCTCCCCGTTGTCTCCTGCCAGCTACGAGTTCCAATGGGTCCTTGAATCCATTTCCCAACCCGTCAGGCATATACGTTCAGAAATGAACATTTTCTGCTCTCAGTGCAGAACACTTGCCTAGCCCATCAGTTAAAGCGAATTGAAGGGGCTTTTCTCACAAAACGACGCACTTACTGGAGAGCCGGGGGCGCCGGGGTTGCCGGGGAATCCTCGATGTCCTTTGATGCCGTTAGAACCACGTTCACCTGTTTCACCTTTGTCGCCACGGGGGCCTTGGGGACCCTTTACAAAAACACATGTCAGTCAAGGCTCTATCCACACATACTCACTGGGAAAACACGCTAGGATTTATGCCAATTAAATTCTCTTACATCCTGGCATTCTCTTAGACATCCCATCCACACACTGATGGGGTTTGGGACTGATAATTGCATGAGACCCAGTAATTGATGTGTATATCCTTGGCCCCAAGGAACTTTGGGGTCCGGGATTGCTTTCTGCATCATTGAGGGGAAGTTGAACCTCTGTCCCATAGTTCTGTGTTTTGTCACCCCTGTCCCCCGAACATGCCAGAGAGAGAACTTTCCCTCGAGAGAGGAAGTTAGGGAAAGAACACGACTTACAGCAGGACCGCGGACACCAGCAGGACCTGGGGCACCAGTGGGGCCAGAAGGGCCCTGAAATAAAAGGAAACACAGCAACACACGGAATTAGTCACTCGGTGATATAGTTTTGTTTGATTTCAAAGTTAATTGCATTCTGAAGGAATAACTATGCTTACTGTTATTGAAAGTCAGTATCATTTCCTCCTTCAATGTCCTTCCCCTGTTTATATCTTTACCAGGGGGTCTAAACAGACAAGCTGAGAACGTCCTATTAGCCCAGCCTTACGTTCACCTGGTAAGTGTACACTTGGTCTGGTTAGTACCATTTTGAATTTTAGTAATGAACTCGTCATTGACTACCGCCAGAGACTTCTCCTGTAGCCTTATGACAGCAGGTGCCTACGGAATGACGAGCGTAAAAACTGCACAGCGAGTGATGGTCGATCTTTTTGGTTGGCAGATGTGACGTTCTGTCTGCTGCCTACTAACCTCTCTCTGAAGGAAAACAGACAAGAGAGATGGTGCGTAGTAGGACTCACAGGTTCTCCTCTGTCACCACTCTTTCCTGCTGGGCCCACGGGACCAGGCGGGCCGGGGTGTCCCGGGGAGCCAGGGGCGCCAGGCGAGCCGTTTTCACCACGATCTCCCTGTGGGGAAATTCCAGATCCAGAATCAGTGTGGCCGGCAGCCAGCTCTAATTGCATGCGCCTGCTGTCCATGCGCTTGCTATACCTTGGTCCCAGGAGTTCCATCACGGCCCGGGAGCCCATCGGATCCAGGGTTTCCCTGCGGAAAGAGACAAAAGAAACGGAGAGATGAAATCTACCTCTTTGGAACCACTCCGACGCCACCGATGCCACGTCTCTCAGAGGGAACACTATCCTCCTAGAGAGAATGAGAGTTGGCTCCTGGGAGTAAAATGTCGTAGCTGTTGCAGTGGGCGTGGCCCTGCCGAGCTGACATGCCTGAGGGCAGTGTGTCTGTGGGTGAAATTTCCTGGGGTGAGACAGGGAGACATGATTAGGGAGAAAGTGTCCAAGAGGAACCCTGAAGGGAGAGATGACACATAAAAGCGGGACAAACAGTACTTTAAGCTGATGATGGGAATCTGCAATTAAAGGAAAAACTAATCACGGAAAACATGGAGGACATGCCCACCCAGAAGGAATGTTGCAGCTTAGGGTATCCCCGCCCCAACTCGTTTCTTTATTTACCCAGAGGTCATATTCTTCCCCATGAACGGTCACTCATTGAGTCATATCAATGGGCACGGACATTGGAGGCTATTCTAAGTTGTAACGGAAAGAATTTGTCTGTTATGAGAAAAGGAAGGCGAACCTTGGCATGCGGGCATATTTTCACTCTTAGCCCTGAAGGTCCCATGGGACTCTGGCTTCAGTAAGTTACCCAGGACCACCTGGCTGATTGGCTGTTTCCTGGGACCCGGTACTCACATCGCGCCCGGGCTCGCCCGCCGTCCCCGCCAGGCCGGGCAGGCCCTGGGGTCCAGGCGGCCCGCGTTCTCCGTTGTGACCACTGGGTCCAGGCTTCCCCGCTTCACCCTGTGAGAAACATACAAGACATTTTTTTAAACTTAAGGACTAAATGAATATCATGTTATTAGAAGTTTAAATCCACTTCTGTTGAATTGGTTCCTAACAGGGTCTCCACAGGGAAAAGCTTTGGAGAAGCAAACTTCTTGCGTTTTCTAACTTTTCCAGTGACTCTGGACACGGAAGGGCTGAGTAATACACAGGACACAGGTTGTCAGACTCAGAATCCATCCTAACAGGAGATGTAGACACAGACGTGGCCATTATGAGAACAACATAAGGAGGAGCCATCACGAAGCTATGGGCTGATGGTGACCATGACAATGAAGTGACATTGAACATCTGGCTCCATCTACAGAATCTACACCTACTACATGTGTCCATATACATCGAACACATAATGTTTTACAATATTATATGACCTTTAAGTTTAAAGAGGTGCTTGAAGTATCGAAATATGCGCCTTCATAAAACAGAATTGGATTGCCCCATTTGCTAAATGAATATTTAAGATGCTAATCACTAAGATACCCAAGCAATATTAGTGAAAGCCAGTCAGGAGTGCAAAACGATGAATAATTGCTGTCAGTTAAAGGCTTTCGCAGGTCCATACGCTGACATTGTTTCTCCCTTCAGACTCACAGTCAATGAACTGAAGGACGCTCACAAATTTTCCAACAGAGGCAACTGAGATGGTAGGAAAAACACCGTATTCTGTGACCTCCACTCTGTGCGCATGCTCCAAGCTGGCCTATGGTGTGCATTGCTCTGTACTCTGGAGCCTTTAGCAACATGCATGCTCCCCCAAATGTGAAAAGATCAGGAATTTCATCTGTTACAGGAAAGCCTGCTCGTTCTGTCCCTGCTGTGGCTAAGCGACCCCCGAGGCTTCCAGAAACACCAGGGGCGAGCGATGCGAAGACGACACTCACCTTAATGCCTTGCGGGCCGGGACTGCCCCTGGGCCCGGGC
>NW_005358520.1:361874-401166 GCF_000412655.1 Myotis brandtii | reverse complement strand
GCGCCGGTGATCCCTGCGAGTCCGAGTGGGCCTGGGGCGCCCTGCGGGGCAGACAGCGAAACCTCAGTCTCCTTCACGTGAGTACATTTCCTTATGGAGTTAGTGATGACAGGGGAATGGTATCGCCAGTTTCAGAGCAACACTACTCACCGGGGGGCCCTGGGAACCGGGGGACCCCTTCTCGCCGGGCGGGCCAGCGTCACCTTTAGGTCCGGAAATCCCGGGGCTGCCGGGGCTGCCATTGCTTCCCGGGGGGCCCGGGGGGCCATCCTTGCCTGGAGCACCACTGACGCCTGGGGGGCCTGGGTTACCCTACAAACAGGTCCAACATTTGAGTATTTTACAATGAAAACATTAAAGATTCTTCCCTCTTCCACCTGCATTCCAAACACTTTCTATGGGACTTGGTACAAAGCCATGAGTGAGGGGGTTTCTCATCGGATGTGAGTTCCCCGTGGGGCGGTGAGGAAAGCCATTGGGAAGCACTTACGTTGTTGCCAGGAGGGCCGGGGGGTCCGCGGCCGCCGGGGAAGCCAGAAGCGCCCTGCGGGAGGACAGCGCGTTTCAGAAGGGAAGCAGAACGAACAGTTAGGCACTACACGCACAGATAAAGTACAAGCATGGGCGGGGGGGCTGCCTTCTACTCTGATCGTTTGGTTTCCTCTTGGAATTTACATGTGACTCATATGTGAGTAAGTGACCATGGTCTTTATACTCTAGTTGGGGACCTAGTGCTTTCAAAGCAGTTTATAGAGAGACTGGCGCTAAGGGGTGCTTGGCAGTGACAGTTCAGAGGGGCACACTTACCGGACCGCCAGGGCTGCCACGATCACCTTTGACACCTTGGGGACCAGAGGGGCCCTGTGTGGGACGGAGGTAAGAATGATGCATAAGAAGGGCACCACGTCACATGTTTGGCAAAGCCTTAAGCCCCTGCCAACCAGTAACTCTGTGTTGTGGTCATCACTTTGCAATTTACACACAAATCCAACCATGCTGTCGTGCATGCACCTGAGACTCATACAACGTTCTGTGGCGATGACATTTCAATAAAACTAGGGGAAAACCCTACAAAAGAAATAAGAACCCCTCCCCGCAAACAACAAAGCAAACCTCTACGAAGCGTTAGTTGAGATGACATTTAGACTGTTGGGCCAAGCTTCGAACTCAGAACTATGTTGCTATGGAGACTGTTCCTGTCACCATGACCAGCGCTCAGGCTGACAGAGTAAGTCCCGCCAGAAGCTTCAGAGAAGGTGAGAGAAGACTTACCGGAGGTCCAGCTCCCCCGGGGGGTCCTGCGGCCCCGGGGGGCCCGCTCTCGCCTCTCTCGCCAGGAAGGCCTCTCTCTCCTTTCCCACCAGGCTCGCCGTTCTGTCCCTGCGGCCAGAAACAACACGAGTGAGCGGCCACCGGCCCCGGCGCCCGGCTCATCGGGACTCGCAGTCAGAACACAGTCATCCCGGGAGGGAGGCCGCAGGAAGGTCAGAAAAGACGGTCCTGAGAGGACAGCCTGATGCTTTCCTGGAGGAAGACCGTCCCCGAGACGGCAGGAAGGTGCCCACGGCGTGTCACGCGGGAGACAGTCTCTCCGAGGACCGCGTGCGTGTGAGTGGGCCCCGGGACGGCATCTGAGGAAGGTGGGGCTCAGAGCTCATTTCCAGGGTGCTGTCCTCTGGTGAAGGACTTGTACGGGTCAGAGGGCTCCTGGAGGCAGGCACCCGCTCCCCTCCCTGGCCTGGCACAAGGGCCGGGCAAGTACTTTAGCCTCATCTTTTAAAGAGTAAGGAGAGCGATCAAGTCAAAAGGGGGAGGAGCTGAGGTAACCTGGTCGGATAGGGAATGAGTGGCGGAGGCAGGGCTAGATCCAGACTCAACTATACTTCTGCCGTTTTCAGCAGGATCAGGTTCCAGGCTGCGGGACGTGTATGGTTGTGTGTGTTTTTTTCAATTACAGTTTACATTTAATATCATTCTATATTAGTGTCAGGTGTGGGCATAGCACTTAGACCAGCGGTTCTCAACCTGTGGGTCGCGAGCCCTTTGGGGGTCGAACGACCCTTTCACAGGGGTCGCCTAAGACCATCAGAAAACACATATATCATTACATATTGTTTTTGTGATTAATCACTATGCTTTCATTATGTTCAATGTGTAACAATGAAAATACATCCTGCATATCAGATATTTACATGACGATTCATAATAGTAGCAACATTACAGTTATGAAGTAGCCACGAAAATAATTTTATGGTTGGGGGTCACCACAACATGAGGAGCTGGATTAAAGGGTCGCGGCATCAGGAAGGTTGCGGACCACTGAGTTAGACAATCATCGCCTTTACACAGTGCCTCCCCGCTGTGTCCAGTGCCCACCTGGCACCATGCGTACCTATTACCACATCACTGACGAGCTCCCCTGGGCTGGACTTAGACCCCTGGGGCTACCGATGTGCAGTTCTTGATCCCTAATGTTCATACTTACGGGAGCACCAGGGAAGCCGGCGGGGCCTGGGGGTCCGCTTTCACCTCTCTCGCCCTGGAGGGAAAGCATCCTTATTAGTCCCGGGAAGACAGCCTCCCACAGGGACCACACATCAGCCTCTACACCAACTTATCTCTCCTTTAAGGAGGAAGTGTGCACAGGTAACTGACGCAGTCCACCACCTGGAGACTGTTTCACTTCTGAACAAAAGTAGTTGCGAACAACACCCAAACCATCGATGCCTTCTGCCTCTGACTGTGACAGCATTTGCAAGAATCATAACTTGAGAATTCTGATGTATTGGACGCACCTAATTGTATAACTATAAAGAATGTACAGATTTATACCCACGGTAAATGGATTGAAAAACCCATCGATAATTAATGAAAAACATTTACTCTATATCTCTCCTGAGTCCCAAACCCTGGAGGCAGAGAACTTCAGATCTAGACGGAGCCTCGGGCTCAGATTCTGTCGGTTAGGAAGTGCTCATTTACCAATGAATATTCCTTGTGCGATTTTTATATCCTCCCCCAACTATTTAGTAAAGAAGGCAGGATTTACAGTTGTCTTTTGTGAGTTTGGGGTTTGAGCACCTGAACGTTTCCTGCATGTTGTCTGACTCCCACAGACTGTTCCCACCATGCGTCCTGGGGCTGCTAGGCAGCGCTGCTAACTACCAGTGGCTGTTGCGTGTGTGGGTTAAAGGGGATGTTGAAATGTTGTTCACACTCACAGGGCCTCCAGGAGGACCAGCTGCGCCCGGAGGTCCAGGGGTACCACCTTCGCCCTTTAAAAAGAGAAAAGAAAAATGATATTCCCGTCATCCAAAAAGCTAGGAGATTTTGTTGTTGTTTCTAAGTAGTGTTAAGTGTTACCTTATCTCCAGGCATACCAGCGGGGCCAGGGGGGCCGATGGGACCAGTAGGACCCTAAAGAAAATAGAAACATTTTTAATTTTGAAGACGGAAAGCATCAATTTTTCTGTTAATCAAACAGGAAGATATAGACATATTATCCAGCGAATGTACTAGGTCATATGATTTCTTTCATTGCTTGAGTGCTATTCTCTTCCATGTGCAAGGACTTCAGAGCTTAGTGAAGCTGAGATTCTAAGGAATGATTCTAAAGGGTTACAGGATTCAGGAGAAGTTTATTGATTTTTCTTTTTGTTGCAGTAGGTAAACAAGATGTAAGAGCTTACAGTCATAACTTCAAAATTAAAATATGTTGCCTTACTCCACTGCTTAATAATTCAAAATGTGTCATCTGACTATGCAAAGTGTCATTACACATATCATGTTTTCAAATGGTAAAGTTTTAAATGAAATATTAGTTGTTGTTTTTTTTAAATTAGATGATGGCTTACCCATCTAGTCTGTCAAATGGGAAGCCTTTATGAATTTTTAAGGCAATGACAGTAAATATATCTATGTAATGACTTAGATTTCATGTTTATTTAGCATATTTAACATGTAACTATGACTAAATCTAGAAGATGTCTGCTAATGGGAATGGAATTGATTATAGTGTTTATTTTTTCTAACATGAAATTTTTTTAAATAGTTGCAGATTCACAGAAGGTTGAAAAGAAACATACAGGAAACTCCTGTGCACCTTTCTCCCAGCTTCCCACGACGTTACACCTCACACAACTGTAGTCCAATATCAACACCCATGAGGTGACGCCTCACACAGCTGTAGTACAACAGCAACACCGAGAAATCAGCACTGGTACCACCCACAGGGCTTACTCCGGCTTCTCCGTGCACTCATTGGGGTATGTGTGTGTGTGTGTGTGTGTCTGTGTGTAGTACAACAGCAACACCGAGAAATCAGCACTGGTACAACCCACAGGGCTTACTTACTCCGGCTTCTCTGTGCACTCATTGGGGTGTGTGTGTGTGTGTAAGTAACTCTATGTAATTTTATCACACGTAGCCTTGCATGACCATCACCATAATCAAGACACATGTACAGTCACCCTCAGACTCCCTCCTTCACCTCCCTTAGCGACAGCCATCGCCCCCCACCCCATTCCTCACCCCTGGCAACCACGCGCTGCCTGCACCTCCACGGAATGCTGTTCTCGATGGGACGTGAATGGAATCATGCACTACGTCTCTTTTTGACTTGACTTCCCTTCCCTCAGCGTGATGCCCCGAGGTCTATATCAGAGGTCCTCAGACATTCCACACATGCGCACTGCGGGCCCTGGATGAGTCGGCTGCTAAGCAGGACAGGCAGCGGCGGCAAAAACACTCGGCGGGCCGGATAAATGTTTTCGGCGGGCCGCATGTGGCCCGCGGGCCGTAGTTTGAGGACCCCTGGTCTATATAGATCACTGGGCGCATCCATAGTTCATTCCTTTCCATTGCTAAGTAGTACGCAGGGTATGGCTTGACCACAGAATGGCAATGTGTTTTGTTTTTAATTAAAAAGTTCCCTCATGAGCAGTATTGATTATCTTGCATTTTAGCGACTCACTCTGACGTTAGCTTGGAACGTTTATCCTACTTTGGGGAATTTTCCATTCTCAGGTCATGGTTGAATTGTCAGGTAGTGAGAGACAGAAATCAGAAATTTGAACTAACACATCATTTAGGTCTTCTTAATGCCCAGAAGGTAGCGAAGTCCGCTCTAACTTATCAGGAACAGTTTGGGGAACAGACGGAAGTTGCGGTGAGGGGACTGTTGTCCATCAAACGCAGGCAAGGCCAGTCTCTCCCCCAAACGCGTACTCACCCGGGGACCGTCTTTGCCAGGAGCCCCATCAGCACCGGCGGTGCCCGGTTCCCCCTGTCAAACAGAGGCCAGTGTCAGCGCTGGGAAGCGTCCTCAGTGGGAACCTGCCCCGAGAGGAGCCCCGCCAGGCTGACTGGGTAAGTACCAGGTGTTCTGGGTACAGCCAAACTCCACTTGCTATAAAAGGATGACATTCATTTGGAAAACAGATTGCTTCCCAGCAACCGTGTTTCCCTTTTACCCACAAAGTCTGTTTTGTTACAGAATGAACAAAAGGTGAGCCCGTACCTTGTCACCCTTCGGGCCGGCGCCTCCAGGGCCCCCTCTTTCTCCAGGCATCCCTTGCAGGCCAGGGCTACCAGCAAGACCGGGTGGCCCGGGGGGGCCGGGCGGGCCCTGACACGCAAGGAGAAATCATCAGTCACAAGAAGGAGATGCAGCGCATTGTGTAAAGCCCGAGTGGCCCGAACGCTGTGGCGTTTACCTTGCCTCCGTCGGTACCAGGGGGGCCTGTTCCACCTCTCGGTCCGGGGGGACCTGCCCCTCCAGGAGGCCCACGCTCACCAGGGGCTCCAGAGTCTCCCTGTCATGGGAAATGGAACAGTCCTGTGAGGAGACCCAGGGCCAAAGAGGGACCCAGCACCCTCAGCTGTACCAGTAGTATTTCCGTGCAGACCACTAGGTTCTTACATGTTTGAACAATTTGGGAATTTTTATAAAAGACATTTGATCCACTGAGTGGGAACGGAAGTCTTAAAGGTGGCCCCACCCAGGAAACGTTGACACCTGGTCTGATGAAAAGGAGTCTAACCATTTTATTCACAAGAGCAAACTGAACGTTCCTCTACTGGCAGATTTTTACAGGGAATCCAGGCACTGGGAAGGTTTTTCTTTTGAAATGTCAGGCCGCAGTGGATTCTGGATGTTGATTCCCGTCAGAGAACGTGGTGTTGCAGATGCAGCAAGTTTAATCCCCCCGCCATGCTTTGGGGGGACCCAGGTGTGTTCCCCAAGCATTTACAACGTTGTGCTTCTTGAAAAGAGCTTTTGCTATAAATACTAGAAGGAGGCCACTAGCCAATCGCTCAGTCATGTGCTGAAAACAGTAGAAAGCAAACAAGGTGGGGGGGGGGGGCCTTACCTTGCCTCCTGGCGCTCCCGGCGCACCGGCCTCGCCTTTGGGGCCCTAGGAGATGGACATTCCACAATGAGGCTCCATCGGAACGCATGTCACGAAATATAAGCAAGACACACATTGGCCGTGTCTCCAGGGCCAAGTTAGTCACCTCGAGGTGTATACTCTTTCTTTAGTTCCTTGTGTTTTAGGCTCCGATTCAAACAATGCCATAGTTACGATAGAACAACTTTTCTCTTTTGTTAATGAATATTTCAAAACTGAACGTTAAAACTCAGACAACATGGCGTGAGGAAAGGCAACATTTAATAAGCAATAAAGGAGGGCGGTGCGTTCTTTTGGTTTCAGGGTTTTGAGAAGATGACAGGCCACTTACTGCCTCACCAGGTTTCCCGCTCTCCCCGGGGGGCCCGCTGGCTCCTTGGAGGCCCTAGGAGGAATCAGATGTGCATGTGTCATCACTTCACGCATTGCCTGCACCAAAGCGCTCATTCGTACGTTTCTGCAAAGTATTAAACTTCGGGTTCAGTGGTCTTTCAGAGGCAAAAAAATTATGGCTCTCAACAGCCAATGACAGAGGTGGGAGAAGCATATTACAAACCAGTGTTCATCTCGCCCGATCCTTTTTGTTTACAGAATAGAGGGAGATGTTTATAAAAATGAAAGGATTTAGCTTTATTGATTTAAGTTCTAGTAAAAATAAGTATAAACATATAGAATTATGTGAACTCACTTATTTTAACACTATTAATATTAAAAGTGTTTCATTGGTAATACTCATTCTGGACTAGACATAGACATTATTGGAAGTATGCCTGTCTAGTCGCATTGTCTATCATTGTATTTCAAGGTAGAAGACTCAAGACCCGCAAATTTTAAGCTTAAGATGAATTATACTCTATTCATGTCACAGGAAATGAACGACAATGGCTACCAGAGTACTTGATGGAAAGCAGGTGTCCAATGACGAGTTAAATACATTCTTACCGGCAATCCCTGAGGGCCAGGGGGTCCTGCCTCTCCTTTGTCACCAGCTGCCCCCTGGGGAAAAAGACTGCGATGAGATCCTCCGTCAGGAGACACCTTTCCCACTGAGCACACACGGTTTCACCGCAGAGGCTGACGGCTTAATTGGAAATGAACCGTGTGGAAGGAGGGAAGATGCTGCCTGTGCAAGTGCCTGTGCAGGAGACCTTGCAACACACACATTCCTCAGTGCCAGCAGCCAGCCGCCAGCTGAGGAAGCGGCTCAGTCATTGCTGTGATGAACCATGATGACCCAGGGCCAGAGGCTGTGCCGTTCCCCAAGTCCTCCCTCCGCCATCCCCCCCGCCCCCCCTGCAGGCTGTGCGGAACCTGCCTGCGGTCCAGGGGGGCCCGGAGCTCCACTTGCACCGTCCTTGCCAGCCGGACCCTGAAAACAGCAGGGAGAGAGTCATGGGGTTGGAGGCACAGGCCTGCAGGGCAGGGGTGGGAAGAAGTGGATGAAAGTACATACCGGGGCGCCAGGACCTCCAGGGCCACCTCGCTCTCCGTTTTTGCCAGGAGCCCCCTAAAGAAATGGCCAGTTCCAAGAGGAAGTCATTCATCACATTGTTCCCTCAGAGTTCTGACCTGCCTCTTACACCCCCACACATTCACACACACATTCACATACATTCACACACACACTCACAGTCACACACACACACAGCCACACAGTCACACACATTCACATTCACACACAGCCACACACACAGTCACACACACTGCCACACAGTCACACCCAGTCACACACACATTCACACACACAGTCACACACAGTCACACACACTGTCACACAGTCACACACACATTCACACACACAGTCACACACACTGTCACACACAGTCACACACACATTCACACACACATTCACAGTCACACACACACAGTCACACACATTCACATTTATACACACGCACACTCACACATACACACACTCACAAACACACACACATTCACACACACACATTCACACACAGCCACACACACAGTCACACACACATTCACACACAGTCACACACACAGTCACACACACACATTCACAACCCAAAACTACTTCCTATAACTAGGTTTCCACTCTGTCCCCAGAACTCGACCAAAACGACACTTGAACTCCCTTCTGCCGGGCACTGTGAATTTCAATGTCGCTCTGGGCTCTGAGGCAGAGAGGGAAGCTTGGCCACCCCCTCCTCCCACAGGGAGAGCCCAAGGCCACGTGCCGACCGCCACTGGAGAGACCGAGGCAGGGACTCACATCGTTGCCTTTAGGGCCAGGGAAGCCCATGACGCCAGGCTGGCCCCGCGGGCCAGGGGGGCCTGCAGAACCTGGGGAGCCTCTCGCTCCTGGAGGTCCCTGATGAGAACAAACCGCGTTAGGAGAGGCTCAGTAGAAACATGACCCACATGGACAACGCACACCCAGGCTCTCGGCCTGCGTCAGGCCCGGGCCCTGCGTGCGGCTGTTCCCTGGGCTTTAACAGGACGGGAGCAGGTACGTACGGCCGGCCCTGGCTTCCCGTCACCGCCTGGTCCTCCTGGGCTTCCGGGCACCCCCTGGATGGGAAAAGCCAGGGAGGTGCGTTAAGAACGGTTTCAAACACAGGCGTCCATCTGCGAAATGTCGACATTCCCACGTATACAGGTAGCCTCGTGGTGCCCTACATTTTTCTGCCAGTCAAGTATTTTAGTTAACTGCTCTCTTGTGTCCGCTCTTTAATCTAGATTCGCTTAACTTTCCTGTAAACGTGTTTTTGTTGTGAGCCTATAAGAAAAGGTGGAGGCTGACGGAAGATCCTTGAGCCTTTCCCGTGTGCATTTTTCCTAGGAAACAGCAGCGTTCCTCCTCACCCTCATTCCTGGGGGTCCGGGGGCACCGTCTCGGCCAGATTCTCCAGGGGCTCCTCGGGGCCCTGCGGGGCCGGGACCGCCGCGCTCCCCAGCGGGACCCTGCATGGCGAAACGAGTGAGCAGGTGAGTAAAAGGGCCCGCATCTGCCTAGACAAGGGCGATACTTGGGCTACAACTAGAGAACTTCATTGGGTCCTGTTTTGTACAGGGTGCTCTTTTTTCTTTTTAATCCTCACCTGGGGACATGTTTTTATGGAGTTTTAGAGAGAGAGGAAGGGAGAGAGAGAAACACAGATGTGAGAGAGAAACATAGATCGATTGCTTCCCATACATGTCCAGACCAAGGTTCAAAGCCGCAACCTCCACCCGCCTGAGCCACCTGACCAGGGCTCTTTGGTCTCGTAAAGAAAGCTGGCATGTTGCTGAGTCGCTCAGCATAACGTCACTGTTAACTACGAGCTCGGATTTTCACATTGGAAATATTTTAAGGCAACGTGGATGAATATCACATGCTTAAAAAACAACATCTAGTGAACTTAACATTATATATCGGTGCATATAAGAGCTAAATATCTTCGTTGGCATGAAATCATATTTGTATAGCACTTTAACGTTTTCAAGGAACCTTTAAGCATTTTAGTTGATGTTATTCTTGCAATGGGGCTGCGGTGAGCAGTTCCCCACTGACAGGTAAGTTCAAGGGCTCTCACAGCGGAAGGGACTTGTGTGAGTCAGGAAGGTGGAAAGGTGGCCGCTTGGGGCTGGAGCCGCTGGCGATGACTGTGCTTTGGAAACGGTTACATTTCTGCCAGACGTTTAAGTGTTAATGAATGGGGAGCCGTGCAGAAGTAATGGGGCGGCCTACGTGCAGGCCTAGCACTTCAGAGAATAGGAACCAGGGGGGCCCACCTTTTCTCCAGGAAGGCCGTTGGCTCCAGCAGCTCCTCGGAATCCGGGCGCGCCCTGGGGACCGTGAGAGGCGAGGATTTCAGTCCAAAGCAGGAAAGCGTCTCATGACCCTGAGTGGCCATAGGGATGCCCTCCCGCTAGGAAATGCCTCGAGACAACATGGGGGGGGCACCCCCGCAAGGAAGAGCCAGGCAGCCTACCCCGCAGGCCTTGCATTTGCAGAGCCCGTGGAAGACATACCCTCTCTCCTGGGGCTCCCGGGGCTCCATTGGAACCAGGTTCTCCAGGCGAACCCGGCTTGCCGTCTTCACCCTTAGTGCCTGGCAGCCCGGGGATACCAGCTTCCCCCTGAGGAAGGAGGCCCGCAGGGGGCTGGTTAGGGGGCGCACGGTGGCCTGTCCCTTCCCACCCGGGCTGTGCTTTTCTAGCCGACAGCCACGCCCGTGGGGGACACTTACACGCTCCCCGCGTGCTCCGGGCTCTCCTTTGTTACCATTCTTACCGGGTTCGCCCTAAGGGAACAGAATCTTGGTTTAAAAAATGGGGAGGGGGGGTGGATAGACTAATGAAATCATCCCCAGTAGCATTCACTTATAAAATGCGGTGAAAGCAGCAGGAACGCAATGAGAATAGAAAGCTTGCCACCTGTGCCTGTTGTGAGAACAAAGCCACACCTTTCAGGCCAGAGAGGGAAGAGGAACTTACGGCAGCACCTCGCTGGCCAGGAATACCATTGGTACCGGGCGGGCCTGGGGGACCCCGGGCTCCGGACAGGCCAGGAGCCCCAGGAATGCCAGCGGGACCCTAGAAACAAGCCCAGAAGAATAGTCTTAGTCACACTTGAACTTTCTCCCCCAATAGCTCACTTCAACGTCACAGATGTCTCGTCATGCAAAATACTGAGGAGCCAGTAGTCAGTGTGGGGGCGAGAGGAGGGAGAGGGGCCATCTTACCATTTCACCTTTGCCGCCGGGACTCCCATTGTTCCCAGGAGGGCCCTGGAGGGAAAGGCGTGTTAGTAACAATGCAAACAGTGCGGATGAACAATGCAAATAGTGCGGCTACGGCTACCTCTACGGAGGCCTTGTTCACAGATTTGTTCGCTAAGCTTGCGATGGGTGTTGTGGTGGGTGTTGTGCGTTATAGAGATCGGGTGATTCCTCCCAGTACAGCCCCGCACATAAAATGCAGGCTCACTGTTACCATCACCGGGATAAACCACAAATAACATGCACTCGTTCTAAATAATTAAATCAGCAGATAGAATAGGTTCAGTCTGGTTTCTTCTCTGAATCTTTTATCAGCGATTCAGTTGGGGGGGTAGGCTTTGAAGTGTCAGAAAACTAGCTTCAAATTCGCTCTGTGTCAATAAACAGTGAATTCATCAGTTCTAGAAGAGGGCAAACCTCACCAACCACGAGGTCAGCGCCAATCAAATCCGCATTCTTCACAGCAGAGCACTGAGCAAGGTCCCCCCACCCCCGAAAGTAATTTCCGTGGACAGCAACACCAGGCTCCACGCTTCCACGCTTCCATGAAGCAGTGGCGCGCCCGCCCCCTCGGGCCCAGGGCTGTACGCACCGCAGGGCCCGGAGCACCAGCGTGTCCCTGAGGTCCAGGTTCTCCTCTCTGTCCGGGGGAGCCGTTTGAGCCAGGAGAGCCTGCAGGTCCGACTTCGCCCTGAGGGAGAGCCCGAGGCGGTCAGCTTCCCTGGCCACGTCCCATCTCCCAGCAGTTTCCTTCCTCCCACCCGCTTCAGGCTGCGGGAGGGTGACGATGCTGACTCTAGCTAAAGGAGGGCTGCATATTCTCTCTCTGAATCCTTCACCGTAGAGGCAGAGAAAGATGGGACCTGTGGGTGTGACTTGGTTATCTCTCTGTCCCAGAAAGCGACCGGGAAAAGAGAGAAATGGCCTCAGAAGGACATGAGGGTGGCGGAGCGCCGAGTGTAAGACACTTGGAATCCGGAAACGGTAAAGGGACAAAGTGACGAAGGAGGCCAGGCTTGGAGGTGAGCGCACAGGCAAGTGCACAGCCGTCGTGCTGTAAAGTTGGACATCTGAAATGTATGTCAGCAAGCACTACTGCCCCCAAGATTTAAAAAGGAAGAGGGCTTTGTAGATCGGTTCAGATAGAAGATATCTGTTTGGTCACAAAAAAATCTTTCAAGATGCAATGATGTGGTTGCCTCCAGGTTGTACCTTCTCTTCGATGGAGATGCACGTTTACCTTAGCACCGGGGGAACCGGGGAATCCTGCCGTTCCGGGGGGACCGGGTGGGCCCTGCAAGGATTAAGGACCGTTTCAAGAACTCTGAGCCAAGTCAACAAGAGCTAACGCTACTGGTAACAACATGTGAGCACACACACAACACAGGAGACAAGAATGCACGTGAAATAGCGGGTGGGTATCCTTATGGATGAGTAGCATGTGGAGGAACATGCGACAAACTAAAATGGGAGTGAAGTTGGGGAGTTTGGGGCCTCCCCCGCCCCCCGCTCCTGACTTCTGCCCCAAACTCTGTGACTTTTTGTGGGGTCCATAGCCCTGAGCTCTTGTTTAGAAAACAGAGGTCACATTGTCTTCTGTCTTAGTTGCCGTATCCAATACTGACTGTTAACTCACATCGTAAGCACCGTACAGATGTTAGCAAGTGGCCGAGTGAACTAACAATGAGGAACATCAGAACAAATGAACTTAGTGTTTCTAGATGAACTGTTTCTAGATGCATAGCCCTGAGCTCTTGTTTAGAAAACAGAGGTCACATTGTCTTCTGTCTTAGTTGCCGTATCCAATACTGACTGTTAACTCACATCGTAAGCACCGTACAGATGTTAGCATGTGGCCGAGTGAACTAACAATGAAGAGCATCAGAACGAATGAACTTAGCGTTTCTAGATGAACTGTTTCTAGATTTTACGTTGGGGTTAGTGTCCGTTTGGGTCAGACGTTTATGACGATGCTGAGTTTGGGTCTACAATCCCTATGACTCCAAGATCCCACAACCACACTCTCTCATCTCCCAGAGGCCAGTCAGGGTCAGGTGACCAGCTACTTACCGGTTGTCCGTCACTTCCTCGAGCACCATCATTACCTCGAGCCCCCTAGAAAGAGAAGTTCGTCTTAAATATCTCCTGGATTCTGAAACACTGGTGACCAGTAGTATTTAGATTAAAAATCTGACTCAATTGAGTTAACTTTTCCTTAAATACATTAACATCTACTGACTGATTAGATATATTTTGGAGCCAACTTGTTAAAACCCATATATATATAGCAATGATCTAATGTAGAATGATTGGTGTTTGTATTTTACAAACTGAATGTGAATTACATATGCAAAGGCTTTGATAACATATGCAAAGTTAACACTTCGACAGCCTCAGCAGGGACAATCACTAAGAAACACCTGTTTCCCTGCAGTTATGGCTCAGGTGCTACGGGGCGACTCTGAGTGCAGGTGTGTGGACAGCCATTTCCCTGCATCTGTCGCAGCCGAGCCCTGGCTGAGACCCTGAGACCCTGTGGCTCCCGGTGCGAGCGAGCGAGCGAGCCGGGACTGAGGTACTCACAGCGGCTCCAGGGAGTCCCGGCCGGCCTCTCTCCCCAGGAGACCCTCGGGGACCCTGCAGAACGAAGTGGAAAGGACGGTTATACTTTGAACTTGACAGTGTAAAAGCAGAGGCGGAGGGAGCAAGGCAGGGCAGGGTGGGATGGAGGTTGCTGTGAAACTGAAAAGCCCGTAAGAAAGGATTACCATGGGCCCCGGAGCTCCGTTTTCACCAGGAAGGCCGTTTTCACCCTGGGAACAGACAACACGTTACCATCATGCAACAGGGAGAACGGGTCTAGTTTTTTAAACGTAGCATTTTGTGAAAAACTCTATGGGACCCAAGGAAAAAACATACATTTTAACAATATCAAGTTTCTGTAACACTTTTTTCTTTACCAGAAATATCACTTTCTGTATTTTAAAAAATGTGTGGCTTTAATAGAAGTAATTCCCGAGTTACTCAGCGATGTCCACTCATTTCTAATCTCGACAGCTTGAGGCATCAGCTCTCGTGGAAGCTTTAACAGGGCATCTCAGTTACTCACTATCCCGCAGCTCTTACAATGCAAAACTCCGGTGGATTTCAGAAAAAGCTAAACCTCCAGTAGAAATCTTAAGCGTAGCTGCACCATTCACATGAATCTGCTTATGAAAGTGAGATTTTTGCTGGGATTCACCTTTAATCCAGGAGCACCCGTTTCACCCTTTTCTCCATTCCGTCCATCGAAGCCCTATGAAATGGATAAAAGAATAAACATGTTAAAATCTGCTAATAATGCAGAATGCTCGAAAACTTTACATTGATCTTTGATTGCTAGTTTTCCACCTAACAATATGTTCAATGTTAACTTAAATAATTTAAAACTCCTTTGAATAGACTGAAGACATTTGATGTTGATTTTACAGTAAAAAAAAAAAAGCGCTGAACTAATTAGAAAGTGTAATTGAGTCCAATTTAGAAGTTGCCTTAACTTTAGAGCAGCAAATATCTGTTGCATAGATTTTAGTTATAGTAAGTTGGTAGATTTTTGGCTCAGTTGGTTCAATCTAATATTTTGCCTAGAATAAACTTGCTTAATTCTATCTGTAAGTCATATTGATTAAGACAATAAATGTGCATAACCATTCGAATATATTTTATGTTTTTTGACAGTTGTGATAAGAAAACTACATTATTCTTTCCCAAGTCTTGTATACGCTTAAAATTAGCTTCACTACTTTGTATAAATAACTAGTTTGTTGTTAGAGTCGGCCGTTTGGGGCATATAGTCAGTGATATTGGTTAGGCGAATAACACTGACAAATGAAACCACGCATAGTCAATTTAGAAGCTCTACTTACTCTGTGTCCTTTCATTCCAGGGAATCCAGGCATGCCCGCTGGGCCTTTCATACCCTAAAGTTAAAGAGTGGGAGAGATTTTCATGAATCGTCCACGAGAAGCACAATCCAGCAGTGAAATGCCTTCTATTTTCAAGGTCAGTTCAATGTAATTAGAGAACAACTTTCACGTGAGGAGCCTTGTGATTGTCCCAGTGACCTCAGTGGATGTGATGACTTACCGGAGGACCAGGCAGTCCTCGCTCTCCGGTTCGTCCGGGTCTTCCAGATTCCCCCTGGGGAGAGGAGGAAGCCGTGTAAGTGCCAAACACACTGTAGACAATGAACAAACTGACTCCTCGGCATTTTTCTCACCAAGAACGCATGCAAATGGTTGTGCTAAACGTGTAACGCTGAGGTCAGCTTTCCTATCAGAAGAAATGAGGAGGGCTTCTCCCACCTCAATGTAAACCTGTGAGTAATGCAGGCACCTCTCACCACTGACATAGTACGACCGTCTCAATCCCCTGAGAAGAATGTGCAATTGGAAATTAAGTGGGAAAGAAAGAGTAGCATAATATTAAAGGTGTTTATAAGTTTTGAAATTCATAAAGTACTGATAGCAGTTTCTTCAGTGCAAGAGACAGAGAAGAAACTTCTCTCTCCTCCCATTAAGTGACACAGTCACTGGGTGAGTCTTCTTGGTGGACATTTGGGGGTTCTGCTGTTTAGAATTTAGCAAGCGGTACATGTAGTTATGCAAATACTATTAACCTTAGATATTCAAAGATTAATATGAGCTAAAATGTCACTTAGGTAATTTTTGAATAAAGTTTTTCTCTCTGAAATTGTGGCCTATGGTGCATGCTACTTAGAATATTCCAAGTTGAATTTTGCTGTATCTCCATTCAGTCCTTAAAAACTTACATCTTTTCCAGCGGGACCAACTGGACCAATAGCACCAGGAGGTCCTGGAGGGCCCTAAAAATAAGGAAATTAAAAGTAAATAAATCTGTAGATGTTTCTGTTACAGTCAATTAATTATTACATCTTGTATGCATTAGTGGAAGAAAGCTCCTTTTAGAAAATACTCTCAGTATTTTTTATCAAGAAAATAACACATTGAGTTAATATTATACCTATATTGTATCCAGTTTTTACTGTTTGTTCAAGTTATTTTTAAAAATTAAACATTTTTTAATGTTGACTTTATTGTAGGAGCCTCTTTCCCCCAGCCCCCTTTGTTAAATTTATTTTTTATGAAAATTAAAAATATCATTCATCTATGTTTTATATCACATGTGTATATTTATACATTTTGATACAATTTTCCATTTTTGAGATATTGAATTTTAAATATATAGTTATTTCCAAATACTTTGAAATAACGTCACCTTACTTATTTACACAGCATGTTTTCCTAGAGAACTCTATTAGATTATGTTTATTTCTACTAAGTCAAGTTTTACAAATCATATATCAGAAGAGTAGATATGCAGGTAAAATGAGTGGCTATAGGAAGATTAAATCTATGTTTAAGAGATAGAAGATTTGTATCTGCACTAGTAAGTGGATTATTGTAATTTCTAATTAGCCAGAGAACTCCTAGAGTAAACAGTGTCTCTTAGATATTTAAACCATTAAAAGAGTCCAAAAAGTCTGTGAAACCCATTCAACTATCATAAAAATACCATTTATTATTGTAAGTCGAAAGCATAAACTTAATCTATACTTTGTAGGGACCTATGGTTAAGTTTTAGAAAATGAAGGTGGTTTCTATACAGAATTGTCAACTTATTCAATGTAGATGTGACCGTTACTCACCGAGGGACCAGCCTGCCCAGGTTCACCAGGGGGGCCTTGGTATCCCGGAGAACCCTAGTGGGTAGAATAATGTGTAAATATTTTTAAAGTAACTTAATCTTCACATGATTAATTTACATTTGAAGACAGTGTGCGATCAAGATTTTTAAGTGAGGTCAGCAAATTTCGTACCAGTTTATAAAGATGGAAGCCAAAAACTCTCAGATCAGAATCAATGTAATTGATCCCATTTCATCTACTTAATTCCACTGAAACCGAATTGTTTCAAACTTGAGTCATATGACATACAAATTAAACGTGTGGTTTGATTTGACCAAGTTTTAATTGCTAATATTTTGTTTGTGGGAAGGAATTAAACATCTTTGCAGGAATGAAAGTTTCTTGGTTGCGACTTCTTGACTTCAGTGGAACTCTGCATGCTGATGTGGCTGAATGACGGCAGGGTCAGTGTTACCTTGACTTACAGAACATGCATGAAGAGGAAGCACCACTGTGGCCATACTTACAGGGGAGCCAGGATGACCAGATGCACCAGGAGGGCCGGGAGGGCCTGGGGGACCCTGGAATGCAAATTTAAAGAATAAGTACAAAATAAATGCATCTGAAATACACTTTCCTCAAGCCTCAAACAGAGGCCATTGCATTGGAATGATAACGGTATCTTTAAAAATGTGAACAATTAGTATGTAATAGCTACTGATGTAATAGCTCTTCATGGATAGGATTAATTTTGTTATATTTACAATACAGATATTACAACATCACTTTAAATGAAATTCTCACCGAATCAACAACAATTATTGATAAATATTATAATTTGTTGGCCTGAAACCCCCCAAAGGGGATTTAAAATCTGGAAAAAATGCAGCGAAATGCTATGAAAATCCCTTCAACATTGGGATGCTGGTACAAGGAACATTTTATTTTTATTTTTCTGCCTGGAAGCCCAACTCATTGTAGAAAAGTAGTTATCTGCATTCTACACAATCTCATTTCTAAAAACAATGGTGTAGATCACCCCAAAAGTTCTCAGTGCATCACTGAGTTATGTAGACATGGAGATTGAGATGTGCATCTGAGAATCATCCATATTTGGGACAATGATGAATTACAGTTATAATCAATTGACTTATCATTTTTTTCAGAACTGTCGATTAAACTAGAAAAGATTCAGTGTTGTAACCTGCTATTTTTAAATACTGTTAGTAAATTTATAAAACCACAGTATGTCATTAAATTTTCTCTTATGACTTATTTTCTGGAATATTAATAAGTAGTGGCTTTTCAGTGTGTTTTTTTTTAAGTAAAAACTGTATATCTGATTTAAACCTAGTGTTCATAATATTAATGCGGCTGAGTAAGAGCAGGTGCTAACATAGTTAATATAATTCCCTGGCTTTGAAAGAGACATACACATACAAATCACAGCCCCTGTAACTTTAGAGATTTGTAAAAATCTCTTTTTGTAGTTTATGTACATTTTAATGGTCTTTCTTTAGCCACTTCATTTGGATGTATTAGTTAAAATTTTGTCATTTTAGAAGTCACAAATATGGGGACCAATGACCTGGGCAACAATGTGCCATAATCCCTGGGAATCCAGTCTTACGCTTAGATACCTTTTGCTCAGTGAAATGGTCACTTTACCTAGTGTTGCTCCTTCTGATAGGCCCTCTACAACAGGGTCATTTGCATGGGACACCATGCATCATGGGCATGTGCCCAGAGTTCAATGCTTTTTGCTATTTTCTTCTTTCAAAACTCTAGGTCATTTACATTGAAAGAAACCGTTTGGGTACAATGTGAGGAGCTATCTACGGTAGATGAACTTAAAGGCTTGATGAATCCTGTGAATAATTGTATTGATTCCAGGATATGAGTTGAGACAGATTGGGATATTGGACACTCATCACCCAACATGTCATCTAGAAAGTAGCATTTAATTAATGAAAAGACAATAAAAGAAGCTTCTGAACAACTTAGATGAGAGAGAAAGTGGCAGTAACAATTTGGTTAAAATGAAGAATATATGAGTGTGAGACCTAAGCATGAAAGCTGGTGGTTCTGTAAGACAGAAACGAGTGGCAAAACAGGCAGAAATGAGAAGGTAAGGAAAAAGTTAGCAAGGCTAGAGGATCGTGATTATCCTACCACCTCCTTCCCCATCCTTCATAGGCAACAAGCTACTTTATACAATGATGCTAAAATACCGTATCACTGGAAGAACAAGCATTCAAGATTTATCAGAGACTAAATGGTGCTCCACAATGCTGAGAAACCCTTGTACGTACAGCTGGCCCGGGATAGCCGCCGAGACCCGCTCCTCCGACTCCGGACTTGACATCGTAGGACTCAAACTGGGGAGAATAGTTCTGCAGCAAAAAGACCAGACAGATACAGTCATTTTGATATATAGATCGCGGTTCTTTTCAAAAGCATTTAGAAGCAGTGCATGCAACACCCACTATCCACCGAGAGAACCTTCCCGCACGCCAGAGGATGTGGGACGTATTGTCTCATTATCTTGCTTAGACTGTCTCCCTATAGCTTTATATTCTACAGAAGGAGTTGCTTTGTGATCTTTTAACTAACTGCTTGCAATGTCAATCTCACGTAATCTGCTCCTGTATGCTCTTACCCAGAACATTTCTCAGTGACATTCACAGCCTCAGAAACATGGGAGCAGAGGCTGGTTGAGGCCAAAGAGCTTTCAGAGGATGAATAATCTGACCTTCTCATTTGGAGCCGAAAAATGGAGAAGTCAAATTATTTTCCCAACAGTTAATGATACAAGTAAAATATACCTCCCCTGGCTTTGGGTTGATATGCGAAACAGGTTCACCCCAAAACCAGACATCTGCGTAGAAAATAAGCCCAAGAATAAGAGAAAGGCTCGTGTGTTGGTTGCATTTCTTTGGAGATGATTCTATTTTGAATTGTAGGTTTAGCAAGGGGTTGTGATTGGTACCAGGATAAGGATAAGTTAGGTGATATTCTTTGCTTCTTGTTAATTGATATTTGAAAATAATTTTTTAAAACTCATAGCGATTTGTGTACATTTTAAAATTTCTCCTTACTCCATCACAGCGGAACGGGTGCTTTGTTTATGTGCTTGGTTATCTGTTTTACATGCGGAGTTAGTTGCTTGCCATGAGTTTCAAGAGGAACATAATCCTGTTGACTTGAAGTCAATAAGGAATGTGCATAGCTCAACTGTTTTTCATCCAAACTTCCAGAAGCTCTGCCATTGGGTGATAAGGGAAGTCGACACAGTTGCAGCAATTCCTAAACCCTCTCGCTACCTCTTTTGGCAGTTGATGGTTCATTTCTCACATATTGTGCACATGGCATATGCCTGCTGAGGAGTGGGGAAGTTTTGCAGAGATATAGTAGTAATAGCATTAGCGTAATGAGGAAGAGTAAATCTTTATAAAACATTTAGAAAGGTACCCAGCACTTGTCAGCACTAAATAAGAATTTGTTAAATATGTAAAATCAGAGAATAGAGATAAGGAGCCCACAGGAGAGAAATGTGATATCGGCTAAAGAAAAGGCAATGAGGAGGGAATTTTAACAAGGGAATCTTTTTGTCCAGACATGTATTACCTGGCCACCAGGAGGGCATGATTCACAGATTCCAGGGGCGCCGGGAGAACCAGGGGTACCTGGCTGCCCGGGAAGACCAGGGTCGCCATTTCTCCCAGGAATACCAGGAGGGCCCTAAAAAATCATAAAAACGAATGAAACAGTGAAAAGTCCTAGTGACTCAGAATCATTATCAAGTAGCAGCTTCTCTGCTTTATAAATTGAGGAATCAATATAAGTAATGCATTTTCTTGGGAAAATATACCTTTTAAATGAAATCATATGAATAATTTCAATGCCATTTATGCCTTTGTATAGTGACCTTTACTTTATTTTGGAAACTGTTCATGGGGATGAGGACACTATGTAAAGTCTGGGAAGTCTGACTCCTCACACGGACGATCATGGAATCTTCGTTTGAGTGATTTTGTGTCATTATTGAAATACGTGCTACCAAATAAATGTATAAATGATGAAAGTTCAATTATGAAAAGGCTACTAGATTTTTTTTTAAAAGCAAACTACTCAAGGAGCTAATGTTATCCACTGAAGGATGTTTACTTACGGGATCTCCCTTCGGGCCTTGAGGTCCATGGCCGTTCGGAGGGCGTGTGGGCTAACAAATGGAGAAGATACAGATTAAAAAGACGTAGGAGCAGCTTTCCCATGAGGTCTGTCCCAGGTTGCATATCTGTTTCTTACCCCAACCCACACCCAGTCTCTGGTTTTAAACCAAGAATGTTCACCTTTTACATGTAATGCTAACAGGATTGTTGGACAGGCTCCTTTCACGGACCTGGGAGATAGGACCTAGCCACGCGCTTAAACACAGATCTGAGGGAGGTGGGGCTGTGCTCTCCACTTACAGTGGTCGGAGGCTGAGGGCACACCGCGCAGCATTCTCCGAACGGGATCTCCGGGTTGGGGCAGTCCAATTCCTGGTCATCACAGATTATGTCATCGCAGAGAACAGATCCTGAGTCGCAGACGCATATTTGGCATGGTTCTGGCTTCCAGACATCTCTGTCCGCGTAGGACTGGCCGAGATGGGAGCATCCTCCATCAATAACTGGAAAGCAGGTAAGATGGTGTGACATTTGCTCATGTTTTGCCGAAATGTGCTTTTCACTATCATGTCATGACTGTTTCCAACAGCCAAAGTAGAGCTGGTTCGAAACAAATAATTTATTCCTTTCATTACGTGTATCTTCTTATGAGCTTGCTTATGCAAAGAAAAAATGAAAGATCCACAAAGTTAGGTACCAAGAATAGCCTATTTTTCGTACCTAATTTGCTAAGTAGTAAGAGGTTGCGTGGAATACCAAATCTGTTTACAAACATCACGTCGGCACAGCATAGCAAACTTCTCGTAAGGCCAGGAAGTACTTCAATTTTATTTAGAGTAAGGATTTAGCACCGATGGGAACCACACCACACAAAACTTATTTACTAATTGTGCCATTGAAAATAAGCCTGTCAACCCAATGGCTAGGATGGGCTCCAGCAGCAGATGGGAGCACTGGACTATAGATGATTGTGTCAGGGCCTCGGAAGATGGTCTGGATTTTATTAACCTCGCTGAGAAGTTCAGGGGGAACGCAGCTGCTCTTGGCAGCATAACACCCGTCCAGAGCCCTGGGAAAGCTAGCGACACTCGTTGCAGATACAGAATCTCGCCGCCAGCTCTTTGGGGCTGTAGTAGGTCAACATGGTATGACCATATGTTGGATGTGCCATATGGATGTGAAGAGGTTTCCAAATTACAAAACAAAGGTGTTTTTTTAAACAAATATTGGTAAGACCTAAATAATAATAAAAAAAAACACACATGAAAAATATGAATCATGGCCATTTGGGGCTTATAATGTCCCCAGATTTGCTTCAATGCAAATTTTAGGCTGTTTCAGCAGCTATTACCAGTGAATCAGCGTAGGGGTTGCCAAATAGAGCCTGGTCCGGGTTCTGCAAGCATGAGCTGTGGTTGTGGTGAAATGCAGCCTCGGGTTGAGGATTGCTACGCTAGCTGGCCAGCACTGAATAAATCAAAGAAGTTTCTAAATATCTGCAAAAAGCTTTGCAAATAACGAATGGTGTCCTTGCTGTCCAGTATTTGTATTTTTGTGAAAAGTGGACTTTTCTCAGAGCCAAGATCTTCAAGTGCCCGCTGGAGCGGCCTGCCTGCAGGAGGTCAGTGGTAACAGCCACACTTGGCCGCCTGGTCCCCAGAGGCCTTTCGCGGGTCCTGAGCTTTTTACATACAACCACAGAATCCCCTTGTCAGCTCCCGTTTCTCCATCCCCCCACATAGCTGAAGTGATAACGGTTTAGGTTTGTGCTGAATATTCTATTCGGGGCTTACAGGGTTCGCGGGTGAGTGGCAGTTCCCAGAAAGGAGAACTCGGAACCTGCCAACGCCCCAGCGCCATCGCCTCCCCTCCTGTGCCCACTCGCGTGTGCAGCTACGACTTTCACGACCTCGCGCAACACCCTCCATCGATTCAATTGATTCAAGAAGTTTAAAAGTTCGTTCTTACTTGGTGTTACAGTCACCCAATGCGGTCCACCGCTCATAACAGAAGGCATGGTAGTTTTATTGCAATGTTTAGCAGGCAAGCTATTCTAGTTCCTCCTTCGTGTTTGAAACAGATATAGGAGGATATTGGGGGGGAAATGTCGTCTAAACTTTTGAAGAATCACTCCTTTATACTTCGTGAGCATAAAGGCTGAAGGCCAGACGTGGACGTCAGGCCAGTGAGCAGGCCTGCTCAAATGGTGCGAAGAAAGATGGGCCTGAGAGGGGCCCACACTTTTTCATATTTTTATGAGCAGTGACACCGCAGAGGGGCTGGCATTGGCCTCATTGTTCTCCAGGCATAACTGACAGCCTCAGTTTACTGTGTTTCCAGGAGAGATCTGAAAGTTTTAATGAGATGGAAGCCAGTTTAAGAAAATTGCATGACACGCTTCCTTTGGTCTTTGCATTGGCTTCCTTAAAAAAAACAAAACAAAACAAAACTCTCTCTAAATTAACTTTATGAAACGTTCCAACAGACTGGTTTTAGGTCAGGCTTCCCCCATTAACAGTGTGGATTTCGGGCTGCCCAGGCCCCTGAGAACGCCACTGGAGTACAGAGCCATGGCTGCAGGTAGTGATACTGCAGAGACTAGAGCCTCGGTGTGCTTACCACACACACAAGGTAACCATGTGGGGATGGGTGCATTACTTAACTTGACTGTGGTAACCATTTCACAATGTATATGTCTAGGAAATCAGCACATGTGCACTTTAAATACATACAACTTTATATCAATGATGCTTCAGTAAGACTGGGGAAAATGCTACTGCTTTATATGAATGGTTTTTCAGCTCTTTGTCTCTGGATCAGGAACATCTTTCTATGTTTAATACAGGACCTGTTATAAAAAATGAGTTATTGAACACTGATGATGTGTCAGAGACGATTGAGGATGACAGTTTAAGCTAGGGTCGCGTAGCTCATATTTTAAATGTCTTCTCTTCCTGTGTTCTTAAAGTGCCTTAAAATTAGCATGCACTTCCTCCTGTGTACTCAACCTCCTGTCCTGTCCTGTTGAAGGTATCATCACATCACTAGAAATAAGTGTTTTCCATTTGCTCTGCAAACGCTAAATGCATGAGCACAATATTGACTTCCTAACACTATAAGCAAATTTGTTAGAATTGGGTTAAGCCCAATGTTATACAACAAAACTTGCTCTGTAGCCCCCTGTGCCCAAGTTTTCTTAGAAACCATGTGCGTTGTGCTTTTTACAACCCAGAGGCCTCAATGGGAGGCCTGAGTTATTTGAGAGCACGTCTCCTTTTTCTAAAAGCGATGTTGGTCTAAGCAACAAGAGAACGTTGGAATGCTTGCAAATGAAGAATGGATGCCGTGTATGTCCTGACGTAACTTATTTCACAGACGGGAGAGGGATTTGCTCTCTAAAAAGGCAGTTCTAGAAGCTTGGGGCTGAGGGTCAGACTTATGTCTGTTGCGTTCCCTCGGTCACTCTGTTGAAAGAATGGTGACTTTCAGGCCATTTCCTCTCCTTTCCTGTTCTGCGCATGACACACTGGTTGGCAATATGTCCTCCCGGAAGCTGACACTCTTACACAGATGTTGCATGGCCTCGGATTTAGTGTGATAGCCCAGTTACACGTGGGGAATCATGGCGCCCACAGGGGAAACGTTTGTCTTCAAGAGGACAAAATGGTCCAGTTTGCCATGCGCAGCATTTAGAAACGGAATAGAAAAGGGGACTCGTGAATGAAAGTCATCTCATGTCGTTCCCTTTGATAAAAAAAAAAAAAATAAGAGAAATCCTTTTGCAAACAAGCTAAGTAAAAAGCACATAATCTCATTCTTACTACTGGACAAGTAATAGATTTCCCAGTTTCTTCCCTTATTGTAATCAGTTAAGCTAAGCCCCCTGTTCTAGTTTGTAATTAACTTTAAACTCCACCTCTTACATCACTTGATGTTTCCGGTCCCTTTACAAAGCACTGTCCTGAAATAAATTTATTTATGGTCACGCAAGCAGCTCATTAGACTAAATCATGACCTTACTGGGATCTAAATTACAAAACAAGATGAAGCTAGTATATCATCATCTACTCTTAGCTTCTTTTATTTCCTAGCTCTCTGGTTTGGAACTTTGGAGAAAAATAAAACCAAGTAACACAATTTAATATTTTTAGATATGCTGAAATCTTGCCTTTGTTTTCATTCTTCAAATGTTAATTTATGCTGAGTTTATTGTTGTGACTAAAACTAATGCAAATTATGTTTGTCTTAATTCCACTTTTGTTGTAAAAATAATATTCCCTAAAGCATCCACATTGTTAATTTAGCTTGAGTGACAAGTTTAATATTTTTCTCTTCTCTTTTTACTGATAGATATGATAAGTCAGTCATCATAACATTATTTTCCTGTTACGTTAGAAAGTTGAATATTTTGTAAGTGTATATATGGAGTTCATATAGTTTCCAACTGAAATATGTTTGACTTTTAAAAGACACTAATGTTTGGAGAACATATCTTTTTGTTAAACATGTTTCTGCTGCTTTTACATTTATTGGAATATCTTTAAATATGTGAGTTAACACAAATGGTTTTGAAGGGAAGGTCTATAGACCTACAGAGATGGATAATTTCAATTTTAAAATGTTGTTTGCATGGGCGAGGTAGATTCTGCTTCTTCAAGTCCTCACCAACAAATTTAAAAACCATCTAGAGATGATGATTCATAAAGATTGTATGATCCTCTCAACTGCTGTGCTCCGTTCCCTGTCAGCAGTTCCCAGGGCAGGGTAGGGCCAAGGTCTTATCCCCTTACGGTTTCTAAACCCTGCACGTTTAAAATCAGAGCCTAAGGAGGTAGATTTCTTGGAAAGAGACACCCGTTTTCTGCAGAACATCTTTCCTGCCTAGTCTCAAACCAAGACGTGAACATCTGGAGTTCAATTCTGTTGTTTATTTTCTCCCGACCTCACGGGAAAGAAGTTCTCCCTCCAAGCCCACCCAGTGACACCCAGACCAGCAATAAGATGCACTTAAGACCTCGCGTCCATTTCACACACACGGAAAAGGGGCTCCCCCAGCGACAGCGAGCGGGTAGGGCTTCCGCACTCAGCGTCAAAAGCCTTATTAAGGATGTCTCCCTAAGACCCTGGTTTTCGGAAAATGTTACTAAGTCTTTCACATTCATGAACTTCTAACGTCGTCAGATGCTTCCCTTCTGAGTCTAGACACATGAACATCCTATGCAGCTTTGAAGGGTGTTTCTCTGATTTCAATTAACTCGAGAAGCATGGCCTGCTCGCCAAATAAGGCAGAAAATGCAGTTTCCGAGCAGCAAGTGCCATCTGACCACTAAAGCAGGCATTTCTCAACGGGACTTTTAAAAGCGAGTGGAATCGTTAACAGGGTCTGACTCCTTTATCTCTGCTTTTTACATCTTTTGAGCCATTTAATGTGTGCCCTCTGGTTGGGACTTTTCCTCTTGTTCATTGAGATCGCATTGTAAATGGCAGTTCTTTGACCTCAGCTCTGGAAAGTACAAGGGATTTGTTAGTTAATCTGAAAGGAATCCACTTCTGCTGTGTTTTCATTAGGCGCAGGCAGACATTCTCGCGGTTAATGTAGCGCCCCAAACTGCAGTTCACGAATGATTTGTGCTGAGAAGCTCTATCTCATTCTTTCCGTTGTCATCTTGACATGAAACAGGCAAAGTTTCCCCTTTGAAAATGCTGGGTTTGTCTTACCCCCCGCCTCTCCCTCCCCCGCTCTCTGAGTGTGGAAAACAGCGGGGCTGCACTTTTTCCAGGGAAAACCATTTTACAGACAACAGTCCACCGAGCCGTTTCCAGACAGTCCGTGTAGCCCCGAAAACTACCGGCGTCCGTGCCCAGTAAAGGCAGTGACATCTTTCATGTTTAAAACCTTAAGCCTTAAGCAATCCCCGCTCGTCCCTGCAAGGCGGTGAGCTCATTTACAAAACGATGCTGCGAAATGAAAGAACTGGGCTGCCAGCCTTAGCATCTGCCTCAAGCTGTCTGCCCTGGGCATAGGGCGCTCGGTAGAGGGCACCCTTCTCTCGGAAGGGCACTGGGGGCTGGCGGGCACCCCTGTAGGTGCAGAAGCAGGGACTCGCTGGAGGGGCTGCCTACAGTCTCAACTCTGCTCCTGGGAAACGCACAGCTCCTGGTTCCAGATTTTGAAAAATAAGCATTTAGACACGATATGGAGCCAGGAGGCATCACTCAGCAAAAGGCACATCATCCCACTCCTTCTTCCCAGACTCGCCTCAGGGGGTTTGCTGCTCCCCCAGTCCTGGGGGTTTCGTGCCAGAATCCCACCAGCACGTCTGTCAGCCTGTGGCCCTGAGCCAATGGGCGTCACCACCACAAAAACCAGTATTTGGTACGAATACTTTACTCACTTAGAATTTATTCCTCAAGACTGCGGATGATTTCTGGTTAAATGAGAAGTGAGCCTCTTCTTTAAAAATAGATTTACCAATTCAAAATGGAGTGCGTAACAAAAAAAATCTGCCTTTTTTTCCCCTTTAAAAATAGATCAGCTCATATATTTTCTAGGACAGTATATGATTTTTTTTCATATCTCTTTTCAATGACTGTTACAAAAATAAGAAAACCCATATACTCTAAATTTAACATATATTTTATTTCTTCTAAGTACCTAGAATTTAACAGAATTTTGGTTCTAGTCTGAACACCATCATTTCTTACTGGTGTGACCTCCACTGAAGCACTGAATCCATGTTAGGGGTTGGACACTGAGCCTTGTAAGCAATTCTGCATTCTCTCCTCTTAGAAGTATAACTGTTTCTAGTGATTTTTACGCTAAAATTTTCCCATTCGGTAGCTGTGTTTCATTATGGGGGACACAAACCAGGAAACGTTACTGCTACCTGATCCGTTACAAATTCTCCTTGCAAGCAGGAAGGAGAGATCCTCATAGCCTGTGCTATGGACCCGATTCTCGGAGTCCCCGACAATTTGCAGTTCTAACACAATGAGAGGCCCACAGCTCATTGTCACTGTGGGAGCATCAGAATAGCAAAATATAAGCCACAACTTAGAGCACTTTTCATTAAAATGTAGCTTACCTCTCTGCCCCAGTGAAGCAATATTATTGAGTAATATCTTCCTGAAATACTTATGTCAAATAAAGACTATAGCGGAAACTCAAGAAGTATTCAAAAAAAGTTGTTATATATTTTACATGTGGAATTTTTTAAATGGCCCAGAACATCAAGCTCGTCTCCAAATAGTCTTTAGATATTGTGACTATGTGTATGTGGCACTATGCTATCATAATATACTTATTTTCTTAGGAAAGCCATATTTAATAGTTAACATTCATTCACGTCATATTTTTAAATCTCATTATGAAACAGGGGATCCAGCTGTGTGTGACCTTTATGTCGGCGTTGGTTCTGCAACTCCGCCGGTCAGCCACTAGGGGGTGAGTCTTTGTGCTTAAAATTTGGCATGTTCCTAAACGACAGGAAATATAAAACAGACCACGTTTCTCCAACGGTGGAAGCAAATACACGAATTAAACAGAACTTGCACAATTCTTTGTGAGGACATGCTTTCTGTTCCAGGACACGTGTGTGAGGAGACCAGGTTAGTGTTGGTTAGAACTGTGCTCTTTCTCAGGGCGCACACGAGAACTACATGATGTTCTCCAGGCGCTGAGCATCCAGCCGCCCCCTGGCACCTCCCCCAAGCTCATGCGCCAGCAGAATTGTCTTGTAAAACCCATAGGGAACACAAGATGTCTTCTCTTAAAAAACTCTTAAACATAAACAATAAGCTGAACAAAATCCCTTTCCATTTCTTTTGAACTAAAAAGCACCCAAGAGTGTCAACAAAGTTCCATAGCTGTTTATTCTTCCCTGCAGCTAAAGAGAAAAGGGGGAGTTAGAACAATTATGTAATGTTCAGATAATGGAGGCACCACACATTTTTCCTCCCCAAAGTTGGGGTTAGGAGACAAATAGCCACAGTGCTTATGAAAAATTATAACCACTAGGCAATTACAAATATTTTGTTAGTCTTTGAACTAAACACCAAAGGTTTGTAGTCTTTCCAACAAATGGAAACTCTGTGATTTTTTTTTCCTTTTTCAGAAATCAGAAGAATCTAAAAGCTTCACAAGAAAGTAAAAGTCTTTATTGAGGTGGGGGTGTGGTGAGAGTCGCTTGGTTTTCTAGCCAAGGCGTGGGAGTTTAGCATCTTCTGGGAGGGTCCGGTCCGGATGGAGAGGAAAAGGGGGGAGATGGAGAGGGTGGAGGATGAAGGATTCTGTGAGGATGGGGGCGGTGAGAGAGGAGGAGAGGTGGACTTGCCTGGGAAGGGGGTGGGGTGACGAGTGAAAGAATGAAAAGGGGGAGGAAGTGCAAAGGAGCCAAAAGGGGTGGACAGATAAGAAGGAGGGGAAAGGAAGGGGGAGAGAAGGAAGGGGGGGGCAGGGGTGGGGGGTGAGGGAATCAGGGATTTGAGTGTTTCTTTTCTTTGTGGCCAGAGGCTGAATAAGACTGAGGAAATGCCATTGGGGGTCCCCCCTGCTTACATATAGGACCTGTGAGAACATCAAAGGTATTTGGTACTAAAAACAAAGACAACCATTTCCAGACCCCACATTTGCGAAGGCTATAGGTTTAGATGTAGACATTTTGTGCAAATGGAAATGGATGTGTAATGGTTTCTTCTAGCACCTTCACATTTAACATTTAAGTACTTATTCCTCTTTAAGTTCGTATTCCAATATGTCCAGGATTTTGATGACTAAGAAACGTATGAATTTAAAGGAGTATTTTCACATAATCAGATAATGAAGCAGATGCAGTTTGGGGGAAAGTAGAACATGAACATCATTGTTTGCACTTATTAGAATACACAACACATCAAGCTTCTGGGAGTCAAACAGCCCCATGTCTTTACCTTGTTTGCAGGCAAGTCAAGCATTTCTGTTGAAGGCATGTTTTAAAAACTATCCTCTTTATCCATGCAGATGCAGGTAAAATGCAGAACAGACATAAAGCACTAGATCCTTAACAACAAACTATTAGAAAATATGTATTAGTCAACACGCCAAGTGCTTGAAACAGAAGAAAGTTAGGAGCCATGAAACACCGGGAACAGTTTGAACCTGTTGAAGGGGTTTAAGATGACCATGTTGCCATTGTACAGAAACCTATCCAGTGATTCTAATCATGTATAGCGTTTCCTTTAGACGATTCTCGCTGCAGGCTCTGATTTAAATGCATTCTCTTCCTGGGAAAACAGGGCTCCCTATCCCCCCCCACAAAGAACCCAGCATACAAAGGAGAGCATAACGCATTCCAGGCGCCCGATGGCTTCCAGCTGCCCGGGAAGCATTCCAGGACGTTAGCATCCAGGACTGGGGCTTTCAAGCCGCTGTAAGAGCTCCCAGGGCCGCGAACATGAGAGCAAGTGAGTGGGAAACATCTTTATCTCAGGCACCAGCGAGCGTCTCAGTCAGAAAGGACACTCTGCTTTCTAGGCAAAGGCGCTCCCCAGCAGCATCCCGGCCCCCCCGCACGCTCACATCTGGGAGGCGGACAGGGGGACCACCTCCGGAGCCCAGCGCCCCTTGCTGCCGCCTGTGCCCGCAGAGGGAGAGGCAGGGCCCCCGGAGCTGGGGGAACACGGGCACCCACTCACCTTCCGGGAGCTGCTGGGCCAGGACCAGCGCGGGATGCAGCAGAGTGAGGAGCAGCCAGGTCCCCTTCCGCACGAAGCTCGTCATGTCTACAGGTCAGACATGAGACTCTCCGTGCACAAAGGAGAGAAAGGGCCGCTCAGAGTAGCACCATCAGTCGCCCCTGCCCTCCAGCACCGGGCCGTCCTCGCAGCCAGCCGCGGGGAGCCCGCTGCTGTGGCCTTAAATAGGAAAAAGTTTGGCTTCGCTCACTTGCCAGCCCCTTTCTGAAATATGAGAGCAGCACCCATCCCCTCCGCAGTAAAAGGAGTGATTAATATGTCTTCTGCTCGTACAGGAGACACAGCCCACCGAGGGGAGAAGGAGCACATCTGGACATCGGATGCCTCTGTTTACGTAGGCATTTGCTGCCTAGTTTAAGCACCTATACGTCTGGGCAACTTCAGGCCAGCTCTCTACACCTCTCTCTGCCTGGTATTTTAAGAAAATAATGGAATGCATGTACTTTTTAAAAAAATATTTTCCTTCTAACATTCCCTGCCTAATCTTAAGGATGTGTTGGTGCCCTCGCATGGCTGATTTGCAAACCTGATCTTCCTAGAAGGTTTTTATGTTGGGATCTTGCCAGATCCCACTCTCACTCCGTTTGGAGAGGGGCTGTCAGGGAGGCCCGGGAAGAAAGGCCTGCTTGTCCGCCTCACCCCCGCCCCCCCGGTCCCAGCTGTGTAGTTTCAGGCGGGTGTCTGAACGGCATTTTAAAAGTTAAATACTTATCTTTGCCGTTTCTAGTTCTCCTTAGCCAGCCAAAGAGGGATTTCTTGAGTTCAAATTTGTATGCTGCTGTGAAAGCCAGGACGGATTTTTCTAGAGAAAAAGTTAGCCTTTCCATGGCTTAATGTTTTTAAGAAACAGGAAAAGAAGCAGCTTGTCACGTGGAATATCCAAAGAGCACCCCAAAAAGTCCTGCTTCTATCTGGGTTGCTACAAAGATGAATATAACAATTTCCGGATTCAGACGCCCACAGGCGGGCATTTCGGGCCACGTGAACACAGCCTTTCAATGTATCTCTGGACCTAGAGATAAGTTCTGGGACCTGTGTGAGAGAGGGGCACGTACCGCGTACAGTTCTTCATGACATCTTGGCAAGAAAACCCTGGTTGTCCACAGGATCCAGATACTTCTAGTGAGCGAGATCTTTCTTCCCACCCTAATCGCCAGCCCATCATTCCCTCGCTCATGCCTGTCTTCCACACAGGCCTTTCTATTCTCGTCAAGACCCCCTGCATTTGTTTTATTTTTCCCATGTTCACGTTCAGCACGGCCACCTCCATGCTTGTACGTGCACATAAAGTTCTCCGCACCTCACACCCATTCACTGAAGGCACTTCCTTAAGACCCAGCTCAAAGCTTTGTTCCTTTAAACTTGTTTTCATCTTTCCACCTCCCAATTTATGTTACTTAATTTTCACTTCGTTCACACGTGGTAAGTATCTTCCCAGGTGACTGACTGTTGTATGAGCGTGGACAGCGGGACACTTGCTTCTCTGCCGGCCCAGTTACAACAGCACCAAGATGCCCGGATGTGGATGACATCATCCGAGGGATGACTGGGAAGGAGAAGTCGTTGGACCAATCACTGTGCATCTGCTGATTTTAGGCTGGAGTGTCACTGCTTGCGGAGGAGAAAGGTCACCATTGGACGGCTATGCAAATGCGCTCTCCCGGATCACACTGGAGATGCCGGGGAGAAAGGTGGCCATCTGTGCATCTTCCTATCTCCCAATCATCTTCATTTTAGATTCAAAACTTTTGTGTGTGTTCACAACGAGTCAGAAACATGATTCATTTTTTTCCTCCTGGTGTCTTTGATGCTTGAACAAAAAAAATAATCATATATGTATTTTCATTATCTTATTGTTTTAGATGGTCAATGAAGGTGAAATTTAATTTCTTCATTAGAATTCTTTTCCACTGTGAAAAATAGGCATTTTTAAAAATTATGCTTTTTATGCTTTCTTTCAGGCATTACCTGTACTACAAGTTCTATTGTTTTTTGCCCTAAAATTGATTAGCTTTTCAAGTAAAAGTTTTATATTAATTTATTCTCAGAAGAAAAGTTTATGATGGATGCATTCGTGTAAGGAAAGTTAGATGATATTTTGCACATGAAAGTGTTGTGTCTCAAGGTGCCCACGAGACACCCAGAGAGAAGAGGCATCTCATGCTCCTGACTGTGACGTAGCTTTCGGCAACACCGCGAGCACGTTTGGAGGGCCTGCACCGGGACCCTTTGCGCTGTGTCCCAGGCCCCACTCCTCCTCCTCATGTCACTGCGTTTTCTAAATCGGATCTGAGCTGGTATCAGCGCTGGGTGAAATCACTCAGTGGTGAATCCTGACACATTCCTCCTATGCAGCCCTGGCTTCCCTGAGGTTGACCAGCTCACACAGACAGTCCAGGTCGCCCTCTGACTGCATTTGGAGTCTTCATACAGTTCCAAACCCCATGACAGCACGATGCATCTGGCTCTCCTTTAACCGAGAGAGACTGGAGAGATGAGGCAGAGCAGGGTGTGGCCAATTCCAACCCCAAGTTCAAATCTTTCCCAGTTCAGTAGAAAATGGGGCTTGGGAAGCGATGCATGAGCACAGCTGTGGTGAACTCAGTGGGCCAGCGAATGTCAGCAGTGCTCTCTCCAAGAGCAACGAGAAAACCAATTCTCTCCATCATGAGAAACACATGGAGGAGAGCGCTCTGTCTCTCATGGTACTGCTTCATGTGTGGTTTCCTTTCTTAAGACAAGGAGATGCATTATCTTATGGATATTTTTATATGCTTTCAAACAACTGTAAGCCCCTTTAAAATGTACTTGTGATAAACATGCACTTAAAAATAGACTGAATCCATAGCAGAACTGTAGCCTAGATGAGGATAACTTACCAAACAATGGTAAAGTACATGCAAATTTTCTTCACTATTTCTAGGGAGGTAGATCAGTTAACTTTGTTTCCTGGGTAAAATCACATTTAGAGGGTTGGGTTTCCTTTAAAAGAATTTCAGCAAATACCAATATGTATGTGGTAGAGCCAGAAAGATGGTGGTAAATGTCATGTTGTAGTTGAAGGACTTGTGTGTATCTAACCATAGAGATTCAAAATTGGGGCAGACATTGGTAGTGGGATTTGATAGGCAAATATTTGAGTGGTTACTCTAACCAATTTTTTAAATCCTTTCTTTCATTTCCTCTTAGTTCCCAAGGTAGAGTTAATTGTCCCTTGTGTTTGTTATTACAGAACTATATTGATAACCACTTCTCTTTCGCCTAGAAAATTGGACAAGACTCAAATTTCCTTAACATTTAGTAAAATGAACAACATGATCATGTTGTTCATTTTACTAAATATTCATGATCATGTTGTTGTACTAACAACATTTAGTACAACAACATGATCATGTTGGACACATGACATATCTCTATTCCTATATCATCTACCTATCTATCTATCTATTCTATCCTTTGCTGTTAAACCTGAGGTTTTGCATTTCTATCCTTGTATTTTTTTCAGCTGAAAATTGCCCCAAGATTAAACAGAAAGTTCAAAGAGGTTACAGGACTCTCAAAATTACTCATTGGAATTGGAACTGAATAACACACTTTCCAAAAGTTTTCACCATGTTTTCCACTTAGATTAGTCACTGATTGCAGTAACAATATTTTTACACAATTTAGGAATTGTGTGAATAGAAATTTGGAATTTAATCTTGTATTATTTTTCTTACTGGGGGATTGATTATAAAAGGATAGAGAGAAGAGAAATGATGGAGTTAATGGCCAATTTTTAAAAACACTATTTTTCTGATTTTTGGCTTATTGTTAATCTTTAAGTAATTTCCAATATTGCTCTAATTTTTAAAAATTTGAGTAAATACTCATTAACTTATACTGAATGATGGAGTCCATTTTTAGGGGATGCAAGAGAATTTACATATGTGTGTTTAAGGTATGTCTCTATGTATGTTTACATACATGCATAAATATACATTATATATAATATACACATACACTATTGAAGGTTGACAAAAATGTGAGCCAGTAAAACTTCCTGGAAACTGCCCTAATGTACATGTTTGAACTGTGAAAGTTTCTGAAGTGTTAGAATGATGTCTTCCTGAATGAAGTCTTTATTCTACTTATGTTACCATGATAGTGATTTGCCATCATAATTATTATTGTAATTGTACTTGAAAATTCATAGAAAGTTGGAATTCCTCTCATTACCTAACACACTGACTCACCCCAGAGTCGTGTAAGTAATTATTTATGAATTTTACCTCCAAGGTGGCACGGAGGCTGGGAGACCACATTTAGTAGGAGTTGAAGAGCTCCTTAATCACTCTCAGGATTGACACTCCACTCTGCACACCCCACAGACTCTCTCAAATATAATCTGTCATCTGAGTCATGCTTAGGAATTTCCAGCAGCATCCAACACAGCTGCAGCGGCTTTGCAAACGTGGCCGATTCTGTGTGAAGATAAAAAAGAAGGCCCCAATCACCATCTTCTGATAGAACAGGAGATAAGCCAAAGCCAAACTCGATGTGTTTGCAGGCTTCGAATGGAGACTGATTTTACTTCCTACCTATACTTTCAATGTTCGTCCACTCAATGGGAGTCCAGAATTATTTTAATACAAATAGTTCTTAAGAACACAAAGATCTAGAGAAGCGGTTCTCAACCTGTGGGTCGCGACCCCTTTGGGGGTCGAATGACCCTTTCACAGGGGTCGCCTAAGACCATCGGAAAACATATATATCATTACATATTGTTTTTGTGATTAATCACTATGCTTTAATTATGTTCAATTTGTAACAATGAAATTGGGGGTCACCACAACATGAGGAACTGTATTAAAGGGTCGCGGCATTAGGAAGGTGGAGAACCACTGGTCTAGAGGCTTCTGCCTCTTTGTCCCCAAACAAATGGCAGTAACTGTGGCCTTTCCATGTTTCACTTGTCATGACTGTTACCCTGTACAACTAACTCCTCTTCAGAGCAGCATTAGTGCTCGGGTAAAAGCTCTCTGAAGACTTTATGTCTGTCTCTATGTTGGATCATGTGTATGGAAGCTCTCGATCTATGCGTGCTGTTGGCCTATGGAATGATGCCAACGTTAGATCCTGGGTAGAAGGAGGCTGTGGCAAATGGACTCCTTTTCTTCCCCAGGATCTACGTGTTGCCCTTTGCAGCCTTGGCTGGCATGTAGCAATGTTCATTTCGTAGCTTTGTTTCATATTTATGTGCCTATTTCATTCCCTCTTACAGGCCATTCTTATTTTTTACCCCAACCCCCTTTAAAAAGTCATGCACAGCACCAAGCATAGTTTCTTGTATATAATGGCTACTCATAAATGTGAAAAAATGAGCGGATTGGGATGGAGGATGTGAAGTACTAGGCGCTCTCCTTCTGCCATGTTGGGCCCGTGGGTGGAGACCTGCCAGGAAGCTGACTTCTGAAATGGCAGGGATGTCTGGAGGCCCTGGACCAAGTCCTCTCTCCTGGCTTAGGCAGGGTCTTTGGAACAGAAGGAGCACACGGCGCTTCTTAAAACCGAAGATGCTTAGGCTTGAGATGGAACTGAATTCTACTTGAGTGAGAAATGTGCGTATGAAGACAAAGAAAAGAACGACACAGTGAGTTCTGGTGGCAAACCAAACACCAGAGGAATCAGAGGAAAGGTCACTCACGCTCTGGGAAACAGCGGCGTGGTCCGTGCCAAATGCCGAAGCCACCTTCCCGCTCAGGCCATTGGACGCAGAGTTCACGTGATGATGTGCCCCCTCAAGGACGTAAACTTATTGACAAGTAAATAAATAAAAGCGTGTGTGTGTGTGTGTGTGTGTGTGTGTGTGTGTGTGTGTGTGTAGGGGGGGGGGACTAAGTGTTTAATAATATAGGCATTTCTTAAAATTTACAAAACCCAGACCAGGAACTCGCCTCTACCTCTCATCATTTTACAGATGTTAGCTGCGTTTCATGAAGTGATTAAGTCAAAACATCTGACTAATGAAAACAAGTCATTCCAAGTAGAAAATTTCCACATAGAAATGATGCCATATTGATGGTTCACAGTGTTGATCTTGGGTGATAGTGAATAGATCACTAGGACTTTATTTCTCGTCTCTAATGTGCAGCCATCCTCTCTGTTTCCTACCGCCACCCCAGTAAGTTCTCTTAGGTACGTTCTGACATGCACCTCACCCTGCTTTCGGCACTACGTGCTTAACCAATGGAATGGCTCTCTTCTTGCAACGCCTGGCGTAGCTGCTTGTTCCCATGCCTTTGGGTGCACTGCTCTGTCTGCAACGACCTGTGCTCACCCCCGTGTGCTCAAATCCTGCGCAATTGTCAAGGCTCAGCCCAAACATCACCAGTAAAGGAAATCTTTCAGACCCTCCCTTGCTGAGATCATTCTCCCCCTGCTTTCACCTCCTCTACCTTTCTCGTGGCTCTTAGTTTCTTTTCATTTACAGCTTTTTTATCTCCTGTACTCGACTGAAAGCTACTTGAGGGCAAGACTCACGTTTATTCATCATTGTATGCTCCATAGGAGCTATCGCATGGCCTTGCACACAGCAGGCAATTAATACATATCAAATGGCATGTGATTTAAAATATGGAACACTTAATCCAGCAAAATCCATGGGAAGTAATCCATTTCTTCTGTTGCTTTAGAACTCCTGTAATTCTCAGTAATTGGATTATTCCCAGTGTTTCCATCGCTCTGAGAAAAGGGGGTCGCTCTCTCCAGCACAGGAAGTCTTTGGATTTACAATGGCTTGTTAACACTTCCAGATGTTATGGATTTGTTTCTAAAATAGAAAAAAATAAACAATAGAACGGGCTAGCAAACAAATTGAAAGCAGGCACACTCTGTGTTTACCACAAGTATCACAAATAAAAGACCACACAAAGATTACAAAACGGAAAGAAACAGGTATTTTACTAAGGGTTATAAGAGAGGATGACAGAAAAGTCAAAAGTTAATTTCAAAGTGAATTTAAATAGTTGAAATAGAAATGCATCCCAATTATACTCTGTTTTATTTTAAGGGTGAAAACAAAATGGCATCGGAATGAGAATCACGAGGAAAAAATGCTTCCCAAAGGAGTTCTTACCCCTTTTGTTCAAATTTACTTGATTCAATTTCCTTGCAGTTAAATTTTTTAAAAAGAAAAAAATAAATAATGTCATGTATCAAATCAAAATACTGAAAATTCCCTCCCCTTCCACAAGTACGGATACCCCACCCATAATGTAAGACAAATGCTTAACGTTTTGTTTTGTATTTCTTGTTGTGTGTGTGTGTGTGTGTGTGTGTGTGTGTGTGTGTGTAAATTGCCTGGGGAACTGTAGAAATTTCTGTCTGTTTAGTCGACAATGTCAAGGGACACAGAGAAGTCATGGAACAGCATCCCCGAAAGGTGCCCTGTGGATGAGAATTGGGATCCATGTGTTTATTACTAATGTTGGTTGTTAGGGGCACCGTTAGCTGCGAAGTGGGCAGCCACGTTGACCTGGATTCCGCGTAGGGATTGTATCCCTTGGATTGCTGCCTGGTGTGAGCTGAAACAGTCACTCCCAAGATCTCAGTGCGGGTGTGGCCCGCCTTGGAGGCCAGCAGCTGGGAGTTAGTAGTTGGAGGCAGCATGGATCACTGTGGGGCGGGTGGTGTGAGGATCCCGACCTTCCCTCTCTCTCAGCAGCATCTCTCACATGGGGAAGGGGAGGAAAAAGAAAGAGATGTGTTTGCTAGTTACTAGTTATGATGACTAACTCATTAGGAGGAAATTCATAGCTAAAATTCAAGGCTCTTGAACGATCAAAGTTACTATTTTCTATTTAAAATATAATTAAAAACTGAGAGACTCTTTGAACGCGTATCTATTTAACGGGAGGGAAAGATAAAGGGGTACATCTTGGGAGATTTCACTCAAATGAGCATCAAGCTGAGGAAGAGAATTGTACATCCACCCTTTTTGCTATAGCCAACCCCAGGCCAGAATACGGCCAGACAGTCCATGGGGACAGCATGACACACCACTGGAAAAAATGATGTGGAGCGGAGTGCAAAGTTACAAGAAAAGTAAAATCATTGTTGAGGCCACGTTAGCAAACCCTGCTCATAATTATATCGGATTCTCTAGACACTTCTCTTGGAAGATTCCCCAAAACAAAAGCAGAGAAATTACATAAATGGTTTTCCAGCCCAACCTCTCTGATTTAGGATGTCGTAAGTTGCTTTCAGTATTTCTCCAAGGAGGGGATCCAGGAAAATTTCTAGGGTTTGTGGATTTTGGAATTTCACCAAATTTTTAATGATTGCAGCCATCCTCGTTAGTAAAATCCTTCGTCGCTGTTCAGAAGAAGGCAGCGTGACAAGTGGACTGGAGGAAATAAAAGCCGTAGTGCTGACGGGTCAACACGTTCAGTGCCTATGGGTACCCAGCCTGGCGTTAGCTGTCTCCATTGGTGTTCTTCCCGGCACTGTGCTGGTGAGGTGAAATGTCCGTCTCCATGGCTAAACAGATAATGAGAACACTTTTCATTGTCTCTTCTCAACAGCTTA
>NW_005358520.1:358447-361799 GCF_000412655.1 Myotis brandtii | reverse complement strand
AAATTATTTTCGTTGCTACTTCATAACTGTAATGTTGCTACTGTTATGAATCGTCATGTAAATATCTGATATGCAGGATGTATTTTCATTGTTACACATTGAACATAATTAAAGCATAGTGATTGATCACAAAAACAATATGTAATTATGTATGTGTTTTCCGATGGTCTTAGGTGACCCCTGTGAAAGGGTCGTTCGACCCCCAAAGGGGTCGCGACCCACAGGTTGAGAACCGCTGGCCTATGGGTACCCATCCTGGTGTTAGCTGTCTCCATTGGTGTTCTTCCCGGCACTGTCCTGGTGAGGTGAACTGTCCGTCTCCATGGCTAAAACAGATAATGAGAACACTTTTCATTGTCTCTTCTCAACAGCTTAGCACTTAGGGCAAATGGGCTTCAAGAGTTTGGGGCAAAGGGAATCTTAATTCACAGGATTTTAAAATACTTAAAAGGTGTGCCCAAGTGTGGGCCATACTGAATGGCCACGTTCCCAAGGTGCTTGCTTTATTTTCTGGTAGTTATTTATTTATTATAGTCATCTACTTGGTTCCTCAAAATTATTGCTTTATATTCCCTGCAAGATTTTAAACCCCATGGGGAAAGGGTTGTCATCTTGTCTCTAGTACCTAGCAGGAAGGTCTCAAAGATGTTATGAATTTATTTCTAAAATCCATGGGTACTCAGTAAGGAACTATTGGCCGATGAGAGGTTGAGAATCTAGTCCAATGCCAATGATTCTAAGCTTTCTGGCGATTTCATTATTTTTTCCAGTCTCATTTATACAATTCAATTCAATTAAAATCCTCCCAATTCTCAACTTTGAATAGTGGTTTTATAGGAAAAGTGTCACTTTAGAATAAAAGTATCCATCTGTAAAAGCTTAAGACATTTTTCTTAGTTCCTTTTTTTTTCTTTAAGAGGCCCTTCCAAGGGAAAGAAATACAAGTAAATTCAAATAATTTCCCAGAGGCAAGTTTATTAACATTTTTCCAAAGCATATCTTGTTTGAACTGTTTATTTTGGATTGTTGTCCAAGAGATAAATTTTTGAAGCTTGTAAGAAAAAAATTGGCCTTTAAATGTTAGTTTGCATGGAGAAAGGCAAGGAATGGGGTTGAGTAAGGAAGAGAAGCAGGGTCCCCCCACCACCAAAACATTCCCAGAAATTGTTTTTGACTTTGTCATTTGAGCACAGCCCTGAAGAGCATAAGGCAGAGAACTTGAGCCACCCTCAAATAAAATCCAAAAAAATATTAAATAATGCCTGATGCAGTTCTTGGCGCATAAGGTGGTCAGTAAACATCTGTTTAGTGAATGGATTATGAAGTGGGTTTACATGTTTGGGTTTTATTAGTATGAAGAAGGTTACTGTAATGGAAAAATAATTGTGGATGATTGTCCATAATCAACAATAAACAAAGCCTTTTGATAATAATAATGATTAATAATAATAACAGCAATTTTATGTAGTACTGTCTATGTGCCAGCCCTATTCTAACTCTATATAGACAATAATCATACCCTCATTTAATATAACATCTCTTACGTAAAAGGCCCGTGGACGTCACGCCATAACACCATCATGACCAAACCAGCAGTGGCTCTCACGGCGAGCAGGGAGCAAGCTACTAGGGGCAGAGAGCTCCGAGCAGTGCGTGCTGGGCCTCTAGTATTAAATAAATATATAAAATTAGGTGTATATGCCTCACGTAATCCTCTCCACAACACCGAGCAGGTACTATTTTATGCCTGTTTTACAGAGGAGGGAGATGACTTTCCAGAGGTGACCTGGTGAGTGCACTGGCAGAGCCAAGATTCAAATCCAGGAAGTTCGCTTCTGAAATCCATTATTTTAACCCCCGTGTGGCCCTAAGCGCTTTAAACAGGTCAGCACTTTATATCCAAATGAGTGTTTTCCTCTTTAATGAAACATGTGGGGAAACTATGTTTAGCTCAGTTTTTTTTCCTCAACTACATATTGATTTGAAACCTACTCTTGTGAATGTCTTCACCGGTAGATTCACTGAAGGTGGGTTTAATGTTCTGAAACCACCAAACACAGTTTGTGGCGATTCCTGGCGATTGAATGGGATTAAAGTAATTTGACATTTCGTGAAAAAACAACCACCCTGAAACCTGCATGTACAGTCACGATCCCAATTGTCTTGAAGTCTCATATTTAGCGACAACCCTACCGTCTGGGTTGAAATGTGTTTTTGAAAACAACGATGTGAAGTATACAATAAAAGATGCCTTTTCCTGTTGTGCTGGTGAACAGAAAGGAGGAGAAGAGGAACTCCTCAGGGCTGGGTGGAATGTCAAAGCCGGCGGGAGGGCCCTTGGCGTCTGCCGCCTTGAACTGAGATGCGAGTGCATGTTAGGCGACCAGGTCTCACTCTTCCCCTAAACTATGTTTTTAATCCTATTGTTGCTTCTCTCAGAATCTGCGAGGACAACCCAGTTCCTCTGGAGTCAGTATGAGGAGGGTTAGCCACGTCCCCAGAAAGTGGAAAATCAGGCCTCCCCGCCCCTGCGGTCCCTCCACGCTGTAAACTGTACAGAACGGCCCCACCCTGACATGAGCCACGAGCACGGCGTCCGGCAAAGCTGACACGTGTGGCGGGAGCGGCCCCAGGATGACACACGGAGACACACATGTCCCAGGCCATCGCCGGCCGAGCAGCAGCCCTGCCTTCTGGCTCGCTCAGCCTGGCCTCACATCAATCACTTTCTCTCTCTCTCTCTCTCTCTCTCTCTCTCTCTCTCTCTCTGAGTTTGATTAATTTTCAATTTCTTCAAAGAAAGAATCTCTCTCCAAAAACATTTCCATTTCCCTGTGCACGCCTGTTCCCAGCCAGGACGCAACCGGGGCATGAGCAGCAGAGAAGCCGGGGACACGGTGGGTCATGAAGTCCATGTGAGCAGCACCGGCCCGAGCCTCTGCTGTTCTTTCTGCTGTGACCGTTGGATGGACGCGCCATTTGTCCTCACGTGTTCACTTTCTTTCTTTTTTTATTTTTATCTTTTTCCTGCAGAAGCTTATGGCTGCAGGTGGCCCAGTGCCCGGGAGAGGCTCCGGGTGCTTAAAGGACGCCCAGTGGTTTCGGGGAGACCCCAGGGCAGCGGTTCTCAACCTTCCTGATGCCGAGACCCTTTAATCCAGCTCCTCATGCTGTGGGGACCCCCAACCATAAAATTATTTTCGTTGCTACTTCATAACTGTAATTTTGCTACTGTTATGAATCGTCATGTAAATATCTGATATGCAGGATGTATTTTCATTGTTACAAATTGAACATAATTAAAGCATAGTGATTAATCACAAAAACAATATGTAATTATATATATGTTTTC
>NW_005358520.1:357007-357777 GCF_000412655.1 Myotis brandtii | reverse complement strand
ATCTATAATAATAAAAGCATAATATGCTAATTAGACCAGATGTCCTTCCAGACAAAGTCGCGGCGAGCAGGGGACCAGGGCCAAGGCCCTTGCATTAATTTCGTGCATCAGGCCTCTAGTATTTTATAATATACCATGTTTCCTTTATTCATTTCTTTATCAATGGATAATTAGGTTGTCTCCATATATTGGTCTATTGCAGTGATGGCGAACCTTTTGAGCTCGGTGTGTCAGCTTTTTGAAAAACCCTAACTTAACTCTGGTGCTGTGTCACATATAGAAATTTTTTGATATTTGCAACCATAGTAAAACAAAGATTTATATTTTTGATATTTATTTTATATATTTAAATGCCATTTAACAAAGAAAAATCAACCAAAAAAATGAGTTTGCGTGTCATCTCTGACACGCGTGTCATAGGTTCGCCATCACTGGCTTAGATTATAATCTGAGTCCTTTGGCCGCTGAGGATAAATGTGTTTGTGAAATGCTGGGGCGAAAGGTAATTTGACTGTGGGGCATTCTCGTTAGGACACGCAGGAATTTTCTAAAAGCCGCCTGGTAGCCTCTTTCCCCAGTTAAGAAGAAAGGGTATTGTGTTCTCACGTTCGCTTCTCTCTCCGTAAGGCTGGGTGTCTGCAGGCCGTTTCTGTTCCCACGAAGCTCCCTGGGAAGTCGATGCGTGTGTCCCCGGGTACATCGGGGTGGTGCCCTCTCCCCTGGTGCCCGTCAGGGTGGTGCCCTCTCCCCTGGTGCCCGTCAGGGTGGTG
>NW_005358520.1:327461-356466 GCF_000412655.1 Myotis brandtii | reverse complement strand
GCTTTTCCAGATCAACTACTACTATGCAGCCATATTTCTCTTCACCACATTCTTGTGCAGGTGTTTTTTTTTAAAGGACACAAAATTATTTGTTTTATTTTATATTTTTTATTGATTTCAGAAAGGAAGGGAAAGGGAGGGAGAGATAGAAACATCAATGATGAGAATCATGGATCGGTTGCCTCCTGCACGCCCCCTGCTGGGGATCGAGTCCACAACCTGGACATGTGCCCTGACTGGGAATCGAACCGTGACCTCCTGGTTCATAAGTCGAAGCTCAACCACTGAGCCACCCTGGTCTGGCATCTTGTACAGATTTTAATACGTTCTTTTATACTTATGTCTTACACAACTTTTTATGTTGATATTAGCCTACCATCACTATGTTCTGAGATTTTTTTTTTTTACTTTAAACCTACTGCTATCATGTAGCAGGTAGCTTTGTATCACCTACAAGTTTGACAAGAATTTCTGCTACGTCTATTAGCCATTGGATATTAGTCAAACTGATTTCACGCCTCCTAATCCAATAGCATCCCACCAAGGGCTTTCTTCCTGATGCTGCCGAGTTCATGGGTCAGTTCCGGCAAAGCCGCTCACGTTACCCTTTGCTGGAGAAGTGGAAAGCCCTTGGTGGGATGCTATTGGATTAGGAGGCGTGAAATCAGTTTGACTAATATCCAATGGCTAATAGACGTAGCAGAAATTCTTGTCAAACTTGTAGGTGATACAAAGCTACCTGCTACATGATAGCAGTAGGTTTAAAGTAAAAAAAAAAAATCTCAGAACATAGTGATGGTGGGCTAATATCAACATAAAAAGTTGTGTAAGACATAAGTATAAAAGAACGTATTAAAATCTGTACAAGATGCCAGACCAGGGTGGCTCAGTGGTTGAGCTTCGACTTATGAACCAGGAGGTCATGGTTCGATTCCCAGTCAGGGCACATGTCCAGGTTGTGGACTCGATCCCCAGCAGGGGGCGTGCAGGAGGCAACCGATCCATGATTCTCATCATTGATGTTTCTATCTCTCCCTCCCTTTCCCTTCCTTTCTGAAATCAATAAAAAATATAAAATAAAACAAAACAAATAATTTTGTGTCCTTTAAAAAAAAAACACCTGCACAAGAATATGGTGAAGCTTTCTGAAATCAATAAAAAATATAAAATAAAACAAATAATTTTGTGTCCTTTAAAAAAAAACACCTGCACAAGAATGTGGTGAAGAGAAATATGGCTGCATAGTAGTAGTTGATCTGGAAAAGCAAACAAACCCAAAAAAACAAAAGAAATGGTTGGTAGGTTGTAATTGATCCTGGCAGGGAAGCGTGGCAGCTGAATGGGCCCATGCCCTCATTCATGAATTATACACACATCTGTCAAGTATCTATTATGTGCTAAGCATTATGCTAGGCACAGAGCTTAGCGATGAAACAGACCTGTTCAATACCTTTAATATGTCCACAGTCTGGCCTGCAGGACTGACAAGAAGCAATTTCAACTCCGAGTGGTGAATGCTATGCTAAAGGTGGAATTGAAACATGTGAAGGGCACATGCTCCAGTCTAGAGGAGTCTAGATGGGCTTTTTAAAGGAAGGGATATAAAAACAATGCCTATTATGTTTTCCACTGATCTCACTCTACAAGGTTCCTATTGTTACATCTGGATCCCAACTTTATTCTGGTCCATCATGAGATTGCTACCCTTCTCCCTCCTCTACACCCTCTGCAAAAGGTTGAACATGGTACCAACTTCCTCAACCATCCCGAGTAATCTTATCCTTGTGCAGTTGGGCAAAGAAACATTCTGAAAACCAAAGAGCTTTCATAATACGTCCTCCCTCTCTTGGGATTTGCACTCAGGTTGTGTATTCCAGTAGGGTTATTTTTTTTTATGAGATAAAGAAAGTGATATATAGCTGAAATCTAAAAAGCAGATTGGTTATTTTTATTATTTCTAGTTCATGTCCCAATACCCTCCAAACATTCAGAGTTGGAGCAAACACATCTACGAAAGCCGTTAGTTTCTGGACCAGCCCTATTCCACAGTACTGTAAATAATGCTCACCAATAAGAGAGAGAGAGATGCTATATACTCTATTTTATGAAAGGAATTAGGTAATTTTATAGTTATTTCTAAATGTCTATTTTTAGAGGAACCTAGTTATCCTTTATCCTAAAACCCCTTTCCTCCCCATCCCCTTCTCTCTTTCTCGCTACCTTCTTGTGTCTTCTATGGCTTTAACCTCAACATACACTGATGTATGCACCAGGCAGACTCCTGGCTCAGGGTGTTTGCACTTACTGGTACCTCTACCTGGATCACTCTTTCCCATGGAATAAGCATGGTTTGCCCCCTCATCTTCTTCAGATCTTTGCAAATATCACCACCCTCACAGACGTGTAGCCTACTTAGAGCCTTTTCCTTTGTCCACTTTCCAAATCTGCAAGGATAACCATTTTGAAATAAAGTTGGAAATGTAGGTGAAGAAACAGGGTGGGACCGGTCTGAGCTTGAGAGACGCTGCCAAGGCCATGCGTAGTGCCTTTTTCTTGCCAAAACATGATTGCTTCCCTGAGAACTCGGCTAAGGACTTGGAATCCATCTCTCAGCTGACTCTGCCACGTGTCACTGCTCTTCTCAGGCCGGAGCTAACGTTGCAGGCGAGCACACCATCTGGGATCACTAGAGCTAAACTCAATCTTCACGCTTAAGACAAGTATGCTGAGGAAGAGCTGTGTGTATTATTATGTAAAACTTTCTCTTCACACCACATTGGCACAATTATATACACATTTAAAAAAATCAACAATAACAACAAAATAAAAATATCACAGAAAATTTTGCAGAGGAACATTTTATTCCTTATTTGTCTTATTATGCTTTGATTTTTTTTGTTTGTTTGCTCATATATCTCCAGCTCATGTTTTAGTGTAATGCTTCCCTTCTAGTTCTGCTTACAAGAAATCTGTGGCTATGATAACCATCTCCTCACTGAATAAAGTAGTAAAATGTGGGCAAGAGGACTTCCAAGTATGAGATATTCACCTAAGATTTCATCAGATTTTGTGTTTTAAGCCAAATATCAAATACTGATACTCGTTCTTACTGTTGTTTTTTTTTTTTTTTGCTTTATCTGCAATTATCAAAATGATTTGATAATATGTTGGACATGAATTCACCACAGAATTGTGAATTTATTGCAATGTGATTTCTAGAAGTATGAGATGAACAATTTTTGATATGTTAAGTGAGATCTGAGACATGAGACGAAAGAATGTGAAATTAACATGTGGCCTAACTTGAAAAGTGTTGATTGGAGTGAGATTTTTGGGATAGAAAAAGCATTGAGAAAGTTTGTGGTGCAGAAGCCCAAGTGCTGGCTGCGTGGAGTGCAGTAGAAGGAAGGAAAAAGAGGTTAAGAAAACAGGTGGTTGGGTAAATCCTATTTTATTTTATACCCATAATTTGAATATTATCAGTGAATGTCTACTCATTCTTCAGTTAATAAATAATCCTGTGTAATGAGTACACTCCCCACCAAAACTCAGATGAAGAATGTGAAATAATTTGTCAGCCCCAGCTGGTTTGGCTCAGTGGATGGAGCATTGGCCTGTGGACTGAGGGATCCCGGTACTTTGCAGGTATTGACGTGTGATGATGCACATGTATCTCAATCAGGGAAGCTCACTGTCGTCTCTGTTGTCCAGAATTTGTGTTACTGCTCAGTCACATCCTACACACAAGGCTGACCTTTAACCTCCAGCACGCACCTCCACCAGGTGTGCGGCTGATCTCTTTAGTGCTCAGTTCCTCTTGGACAGTGGTTCTCAACCTTGGCTGCACATGAGAATCACCTGGGAATCTTTTTAAAATCCTGATTTCTGGGCCTCATCCTCCGGAAAATCTGTTTCTTTGTTATGGGGTGAGGCCACAACATGAGTAACAAAGAAACAGAATTTCCAGAGGATGAGGCCCAGAAATCAGGATTTTAAAAAGATCCCCAGGTGATTCTCATGTGCAGCCAAGGTTGAGAACCACTGCTCTTGGAGGTCAGAACTAACAGGACATGGTTCCAAGCCCCAAACATAAATTCCATGATTAGAGTGTCTGGTGGCAAAGCCCCTTGTAAACAAAGCCGCGCTGCTCAAGCAGGACATTCCAGGGGATGGGAATCGCCTCCCGGAGCCACGGACAAAGACCAGACCTCCTGTGGGCCGCGCTTAGAGCTTATCCTTCACTGCACGCGTCCCTCCACAGCAGAGCCGGCCGTGACTCCGAGGAGCCACGCTCGGGACTAGCACATCCGGGCCCCAGGAAGCATTCTGCTTTTCTTGCCCCATGTTCTTGAAGCTGCCGCCGACCCAGTCCTACTGCTGGAAGAATTTTGATTTGTGTGAGACGAGAGAGGTGAATGGCAGCAGTGCTTGGAAAAGAGAAAAGACAGAGTCATGGTGTCATCGCCTCCCACTGAGACAGCATGAGGCCCGAGATTCTTGCCTAAGGAAGCACCCTTCCCCAGTGTGCGGAGACCCCTTTGACTTTGCTTTTCTTTCTGTGTTCTTGGAAATACTCACAAATTAGCATGATATTCACAAGTTAGCCAGGATCGGTCATGGCTGCTGAGGGACATTTTGTAATTTTAAACAATTAACATACTACTTTTGTGCAATCACAAACGTATTAGTTTTACTTTGTCTCTTTGGGAACTAGTCATACCATGTTCACAGTGAGCGATTGTTATTGATTCAATTGCCAACTCTATGGACATTAAGTGACACAACAGTATTTAATTTCCAAAGATTTATGACAAATTTAGCTTCATTTAAATAATTTTGAATTAATTATTAGATATTTCTAAATTATCATTGTATGTTGCCTCTAAATTCTCATAGATAATTTTAAATAATTTATAAAAATAACATTTTGGAAAATGCATAATTTTAAATTAGTCTCTTGGGGTTTTTTACATTTTTAATACAATTTTATTTTGTATTTTAACATTATCATACAATAACATTATGCTAAAGTGAAAATAAATAAAAGCAAATTTTAGGGACTGATATGATGTGTGGGTATGCTAATTTGTTTAGCACCTGCATCTTCATTTCATTCTTCTTCCAAGAAAAATGCCAGGCCATCAATAGAATGCTTGCATGCACACTCATGATTGAATGTGGATATCCTGATATTATTTTGCCTTCCAGTAATAAACAAACCATGGCTCTACACCTATTTTTTAATTATAATTTTATACGTATATATTTGTTAAGACACAGGATAAAGCATAATTTATTAACAGTTTGTTCATTTCTAACCTTTAAATATTTAGCCATATGTTACATGGGCCTGTTTCTTCTCTTGCCCAAGCCCCACGATGACAGAGTTGGGCATATTGGTAGACAAGAGAGTCTAACTGTCCATTGGGGCCCCGAGGAGATATGGCGCCTGCAGAATCACAGAGCAGCGTGATAGCAGGCTGGTCCCAGGCAGAATAACCAAGATCTGTGTGTGTGTGTCTGTCTGGAACAGCTGCACATGCTGGAGGGTCACAGGAGAAATGTCTTCAGAAAAACATACATTTAAGGATTGAAGATGGGGAGGAGAACCAAGATGGCGGCATAGGTAAACACCTGTACTTGTTGCCTCTCACAACCACATCAAAACTACAACTAAAGACAAAACAAATATCATCCAGAACCGCGGGAAAGCTGGCTGAGTGGAAGTTCTACAACTAGAAGGAAAGAAAAAAGCTCATTGAGACTGGTAGGAGGTGCGGAGGTGCGGAGGGGCGTGCGAAACGGGCTGGCAACTGGCTGTGCTGTTGTTTTTTTCAACCGGGAGGGAGACACAAGCTCCCAATTGCTCTGAACTCCAGTTCCAGGCGAGACTCTGGGGACCCAGACTCATACGGGGAGAAACTGGACTGTCTGCATCGGGACAGGAACGTGAGGGCAGCTTTCTCTCAGAGGTGCTTGCAGTGATCATTGTCCCTGTGTGGGGTTGCGGGACACGGAGGTGTGGGAACCTCCCTGGTGCAGGGTTGACTGGCAGCCATTGCTGTTTGCTCCGCCCTGGTGATTCCCTGAGACCCCGCCCCACCCAATTTACAACCCCACCCAAGCTGTGCGCAGCAGCTTTTGCTGATGAATGGCCTGGCCTTTTGCAGCCTAACCTAACAAACTGCAACTGGGTCAGAGAGCTCCAAAGCTTCCAAAAAAGGTCCAAGGCTCTGCAGCAGCAGCCTGCCTTGCTTCACAGCTGGGCCTCATCTGGGCACTTCCAAACCCCAAACAAAGAAGAGGAATCTGTAGCTCCTGCTGGGTGGCCCCAGGCAGTGGCTGACTTTGCACCTCCTTGGAGACCCAAGAGTCAGTCAGTGTACCCAGTGGTCAGTGTGAGACCATACCAGAGTACAACTCTTCACATCCATAAGCAACACACTCAAGGGGCAGACTCAGTGAGCACCAAAGCCCCACTGAACCAAGTCCTGCCTCATAAGGGTGTCTCCAGCACAGCAGTTCTTCCACTGTAGACACAGCTGGTCCTCACAGCCAGTTGGCTTGGAAGTCAATTCCTCCCAGTGATACCAACAGCAATCAAGGCTTAACTACAGCAAGACTGTGTACACAGCCCACAGAGTGGTACACCTAGAGCTCCCAGCTCAGGTAACTGGGGAGGCTGAGCTACTGGGCCCTATAGGACACCGAGCACATAAGGCCACTCTGTAAACACAGGGAAGCAGCCAAAATGCGGAGACAAAGAAACAGGTCACAAATGAACGAAATGGAAGTAAGCAAACTACTGGATATAGAGTTCAAAACCACGGTTATAAGGTTACTCAAGAATCTTCTAGAAACCTCCGAGAAATTTAGTGAGACCCTCAAGGATATGAAAAAGGACCAATCAGAAATTAAGCATACACTGACTGAAATAAAGAATATTATACAGAGATTCAACAGCAGACTAGAGGATCCCAAGAATCAAGGCAAAGATTTGAAATACAAAGAAGCAAAAACACCCAACTCAAAAAACAAAAAGAAAAGAGAATCCAAAAATATGAAGATAGTGTAAGGAGCCCCTGGGACAACTTCTAGCGTACCAACATCCGAATTATGGGGGTGCCAGAAGAAGAGAGAGAGCAAGATATTGAAAACCTATTTGAAGAAATAATGACAAAACTTCCCCTATCTGGTGAAAGAAATAGACTTACAAGTCCAGGAAGCGCAGAGAACCCCACACAAAAGGAATCCAAAGAGGACCACACCAAGACACATCATAATTAAAATGCCAAGGGCAAAAGACAAAGAGAGAATCTTAAAAGCAGCAAGAGAAAAACAGTTACCTACAAGGGAGTACCCATACGACTGTCAGCTGATTTCTCAACAGAAACTATGCAGGCCAGAAGGGGGTGGCAAGAAATATTCAAAGTGATGAATAGCAAGAACCTACAACCAAGATTACTCTACTCAGCAAAGCTATCATTAAAAATTTAAAGTCAGATAAAGAGCTTCACAGACAAGAGAATGCTGAAGGAGTTCATCACCACCAAACCAGTATTATATGAAATGTTGAAGGGTATTCTTTAAGAAGGGGAAGAGGAAGAAAAAGGAAAAGATAAAAAATATGAACAACAGATACATATCTATCAATTAGTGAATCTAAAAATCAAATGAATAAAAAATCTGATGAACAGAACAAATTGGTGAATATAATAGAATCAGAGGCATAGAAAGGGAGTGGACTGACAATTATCGGGGGGAAGGGGATGTGGGGGGGTGGGAAGAGATTGGACAAAAATCTTACACCTATGGACGAGGACAGTGGGGGGGAGTAAGGGCATGGGGTGGGGTGCGAACCGGATGGAGGAGAGCTATGGGAGGGAAAAAGAGGAACAACTGTAATAATCTGAACAATAAGGATTTATTAAAATAAAAAAAGAATATACTGTATGACATTTTAAAAGAAAAAAAAAGAATTGAAGATGCTACATTATTTTTGTGAACAACAGCAAAAATATGGAGGCAACTTAAAAACCTTAAAAAATATACAATGTTCTACCGAAGGTCATGGATAAATATATAGACTATATGAGCAATGGAGTAAAAAGAGAATTAATATAACCACAGTGATATTTAAAGGTACATGAAAGTTTACCTACAACAAGAAAAATAAAAGTGTGTGCATTCTTATCACATGAATGTCTTTTCAATGAGTAATGCCTGTCTCCCATGATAAATTTAACTTCTAGTCAATTTATGGGTAAATCATGGAATACTATGGCATCAAAATAGCAGATTTGGGGTCAATTGTGGCAATTTAAAAATTAAAACCAAAGCTAATAGAAGTTGACAATTCATAGCTAACTAATGAGATTGTCAAGAAAAACACAAGAAATCTGGTGGTAATGGGAAGTAAATTTTCTCATCTTATGAGAATGAGTTCTCATTTTTGACTTTGATAACTAGAGAAAAAATGTGTTAAAATAGCAAAATACCAGGAAAAAATTGAAATTTCTCAAAGATCTAGAATTCATTATATATTCTTACATTACTTATTAATTTAAATAACACATTATATTTTTATTCCTGTGCATCTTGTGAGATATATTCCAGTTTCATAAATGAGGAAACGGAGAAGTTACTGGCTTCTCCCAAGGTATAAAATCAGTAATTTACAATGAACATCACATCCTTAAAAACAGTTCATTTTCATGTCATGCTGAATTCACCCCAGTTTCCTTTGTCCCTGGCTTATCACCCTGATGTTATAATTTTCAATTTTGTACCCTTTCTAGCAAATGAACAGAGGTAAGGGGCGTGGAGCTCTGTGATATATGTAGTACTGCTGAAGGGAGGGAAGACAATGATGACTGAGAAAGTAAAGTTATAGTATAGATGGTAAAATAGTCTGGACAAAAAATAATCACAATTTCTCCCTCTTCCAGGTTTTTTCCTTAATATTCAGAACAGACTCTGATTGTGCCTGTGATAAATGTCATTGTGATTTCTCTTTTACTTTAGAGGTTAAGCTGTTTATGTCTCATTTTTTATTTAGTTTTGGTTTTATTTATTTACTAGGGGCCCAGTGCACGAATTCATGCACCTTGAAAGGAACTGTGGGCTGAGAGGCTGTGGTGGGCACAGGGGCAGGTCTCAGCCCATCCTCTGCTCCCCCGCCTGGCCCTTCCTGCCATGGTCCCGGTCCCCTGTCTGCTGGCAGCCCCGCTCCTGCTGCCACTGTTCCCACTCGCACCTGCTGACAGCAGGGGGAGGTGGAGAAGCCCTCAGGGGCGATCGGGGCTGGCAGCCGCCACTCATACCCACTGATGGCGTCAAATGATTGGGACCAGTGCCAGCGCTGGCAGCGGGTGTGAATGGCGGCTCTGGCGCTGGCTGCAGTTGCCGGCAGTGGGTAAGCGGCGGCTCCGGAGCCAGCAGAGGGTGCGAGCGCCCTGTGGGACCGTGGTGCATGGGAGCAAAGAATTTTCAGTAACCACTAGAGGCTCGGCCCGATGACAGTGAAGAGTGCCCTGCCTCAGTTTGGCGTTCCCACTCACTTGCTCCACCATCCCGCTGCGGCTGATGCCCACCATGTTCTGTGCTCTGCTGCTGACGCCTGCCATGTTCCGCACATGCCCCTGGTGGTCAGTGCACATCATAGTGACTGGTTGTTCTGTTCAGTTGTTCCGCCATTCAGTCTATTTGCATATTAGGGTTTTATATATAGATTTGTCTTCATTTGTCAAAGGCGTAAGGTAACAGTCACATATGTACTGATATATGTATCAGGCAAGTAAGTACACATGAAGAGGTAAATTTCCTTTTGTGGGCCACAGCACATTGATAATATGAGTTCAGGAGAAGTAATGAGTCTGCCAAAATACATCTACTTCGGATGACATTGGTTGTGTATGATACATGGAAATAGTGCTACAAAACATTATGGGCATATAGAGAAAAGCTTGAATGAGAAAACTGAAATTTCTCAATTTTTCCTTGAGAGAAATTAGAACAAAACTAGGAGGGAAGAGGATTAGAAAAATTGAGACAATGTCATGATTATTTTTTATAAGCTCTAGAAATAATATAGAGAAAAAGAGAACCCTTTTTGGCCTTGGATAAAGCATGATCATCAGCAACCTTGGCCAGAATTATTTCCTTAGGTACATAAAGGAAGGCTCTTCAGTTACAGAGACAAGAGCAATTAAGTAAACACAGTAAGAGACTTTGAATTTAATTCTGAGTTCTTAGGCAAAATTTTTATATTCAAAATAAATATTTCCATTGGGACAATTTAGTTCACCAATTTCTACTAATGCTTTCCACATTATAAATACAAGGAATTCAGAAAAACTCCTTAACATTCAGAATTTTTATTAAGTCTATCTTCATAAACATGTTAACATTATTGTGAGGTCTTTTTATCTGAAAACTAAATCAGTGGGTTTTGGTTTTTGTTTCGGTTAATTCTTACAAGAGAATAATTTTTCCATTGATTTTTAGAGAGAGTGGAAGGGAGTGAGAAAAGAGATGAGAGAGAGAGAGAGAGAGAAAGAAAGAAAGAGACATCACTGTGTCTCATCTCTCACAGTGATGAGAGAGACACATTGGTTGCCTCTAACACCTGCCCCAACCAGGGCTGGGGATTGAACCTGCAACCCAGGTATGTGCCCTTGACCGGAAATTGAACCCACAACTCCTCTGTGGGTGGACTGATGCTCCACCCACTGAGAAACACCAGCCAGGGCAGTAGGTTTTGTTTTTTCATACCACGTTCTTACCCCTGGTCATACCAATCATGAAGATAAGAAAATATGGCCGAAACCGGTTTGGCTCAGTGGATAGAGCGTTGGCCTGCGGACTGAAGGGTCCCAGGTTCGATTCCGGTCAAGGGCATGTACCTGGGTTTCGGGCACATCCCCAGTAGGAGATGTGCAGGAGGCGGCTGATTGATGTTTCTCTCTCATCGATGTTTCTAACTCTCTCTCTCTCTCCCTTCCTCTCTGTAAAATATCAATAAAATATATTTTAAAAAAAGAAAATATGTATTCATGTAAATGAAATGATTCAGGACATGCACTGATAATAAACACGATCATAGAATTAATACCAAATGACTGAGCTTACTATAATAGAAAACTGAAACCTACCTACATAAACTCATTTTTACTGAAAATTCATAAAATCTGTCTTATGATTATGGGCTCTACTAATCTTGTTTATGTTTCAATATAAGTGTTTCCTATTATGTTTTCCTCAATAACAAATGATATGGTACAAACCATCCTTGACCATAAGTCAACAGAATCCCTATGCCTGAAGGCTGGCTTTGTGTCATTTTCTAGATGAGAGATTAGTAAAAAACTTGAACCAGCCTGGCCAGTGTGGCTCAGTGATTGAGCATCAACCTATGAACCACAGGTCATGGTTTGATCCCTGGTCAAGTGCACATACCCGGGTTGTGTGCTCCATCCCCAGTGGGGGGTGTGCAGGAGGCAGCCTATCAATGGTTCTCTCTCATCATTGATGTTTCTGTCTCTCCCTCTCCCTCCTTCTCTGAAGTCAATAAAATAAAAAAAATAAAAAAGATCTGGCCCAGCCGGTGTGGCCCAGTGGTTGAGCATTGACCTGTGAACAAGGAGATCACAGTTCAGTTCCCAGTCAGGGCACATGCCCAAGTTGTGGGCTTGATCCCCAGTGCAGGAGGCAACCAATCAATGATTCTCTCTAATCCTTGATGTTTCTATCTCTCTCTCCCTCTCTCTTACTCTCTAAAATCAATTTATAAAAAAAAAGGATCATCAAATTTGTCAAATTCTCCAATTACCTTATTAGAAACTATGTGGTTTATTTTGGAACAGTGGCTATATTTTTGAAACATTCTAAAAACCATAGCAAGAGAAAGAAAACCATAGAAGGCCCTCCCCACCCACTCGTCATCGCTACCCAAGACTGAATTTTTAACTGACACTTTGGATGGAAATATATTTTCTCATTCTCTTACCCAGAAGTCACGTCACCTGCTGCCAAAGTGCAATACGTGTTCTAACCACCCTCCTGTTGACCTCATATGGCAACTGTCCTCAATGAAACGGGAGCACTTAGACGGGAACTGGACATGAGGTGGCCGTTAGGAGTGACAAAGAGTGTCTTTTTGAGAAATATTACTTATTCCAAAGAACAGAGTTCCTAAATATCACTGCGATAACAATCAAATTACAGTATCTAAATGTATCAAATCAGTATGTTGTAAACCTTGAATTTACACAGTGCTGTATGTGAAATATATTCAGCAAACACATTTTTTTATGTAAGAAAAAGGTAGGAGACATTTATGTGAGCTTCCATATTGGTTGGTTATTTTATATAGTGAATCAGTGTTTACACACATTTCCAAAGAACCCAACAATTTACCCCTCCTTCATGAGAGTTGGGCCTCAAACAATTACTTTCCCAATGAAATATGGTTTAAAAATGTGGAATTTGCTCTGTATAGGAGAACAGTTACTCTAGGAAAACTAGACGGGGTGATTTATTTTTATTACACTTTTTTCAGGGAGGATGAGAATTCAGGAACATTCATGTATTTTCTCTTGATCTGTCTCCAGTATTTGAAGTCCCTCATTGCCCTCCTTTATTATCATGTTTACTTGGGGGAAATGTCAGTGTCATAAGATTTTAATGAGTTCAGTTAAACTTCCTTCTTTCTATTTTAACTAAGCCATGTTGAGTTATGTATAAAGTCACAGATAGTGCCTTCTACATGAGTAAGATGAGCTGTAATAAACAATGCTGAGGAAAAAAACTAGGTTGGGGGAAGGCAGCTGCTACGAGCTATACTAATGAAAATTAGAATAAATTAGATGCAACCATCAAAAAAATTTTTTTTCTTAAAAAGCATGGCATCAGAGGGTGAGGGCTGCATTGGGCGACATGGTACATCATATCAAATATCAACCCCTCCCTTACTCAACCGGTTCCCTCCAGGCCAATGAAATATGGGATTTTTCTTTTAACTCAAATTTCACTTCGGTGCTAGCTAGCCTCACATCCTTGAGTTTTTCTCAAGTAAAGGGAAAGATGAAAAGAGTTCACTGCTGTTGGGGGATATTTCAGAAACGTTTCCAACCCGTGGAAGATAGATCAGCTCAAAGTTAGAAAGGAAAATACAGTCATCCAGCAACTGGCAGTTGTCCACAGGAAAAGATTGTTCATGAGCCGGCGGGCCCGGGACACTCGGAGAGGGAAGCTGTGGGTGGAAAGTCACTCCGACGTTAACTAAAGTGGGTTTTGGCGCCGCTCTCTACATGATGTCTGATTCCCTGTGTGTACAAGGTCCTCTCCCAGAGGGTTTGGGAGGGCGGCATGCGAGGGGGGGCAGAGGAAGCCTTGCAGCAACCCCTGCCCTTTGCCAGCTCCCTGCAGGGGCTCGCCCAGCCCAGCTGGGTCTCATCACAGCCTGGAAAAGAGCCCTCAGTCAGGGCCTGGTCCTGGGAACCAGTCCTGAGAGCATCAGAATGCCTGCTAGGCTAAGAGACTTCACTCCGCTGTGTGTATTTCCTGTTCAGACTCTATAAACTCATACTTTTTCATCCTGTTTTATCAGAGTCAATATCTACTCCGTTTAATGTTAAAATGGTATTTAAAAAATACTTCTAGAGAGACCAAGATGGCGGCATAGGTAAACACCGCAGACTGCTGCCGCAAACAACTACTTCAAAAATACAACTACTAGGCTAAGAGACTTCACTCCGCTGTGTGTATTTCCTGTTCAGACTCTATAAACTCATACTTTTTCATCCTGTTTTATCAGAGTCAATATCTACTCCGTTTAATGTTAAAATGGTATTTAAAAAATACTTCTAGCAAGTGGGTATTTGTTGGTTTCTTGTCACAGGAAATGAGTATAGTGTACATTCAGTTTCTTACACTCAAAGGGCGTTAGAAAGTTGGAAGCCATGTTTAGGTGTGAAGCAGCTCATAAGAAAACAGTTTACTGGCTAATACTTGATATCTTGGGAAACAGGAGAATTAGGGTGTCTTTCATAAAACATCTGCCTCCATTTTAGAATAAAATGCTAATATTCGTTTTCTTTAACATTTAGTGACAATTTTCAGTGCAATGGGTAAGCACACGATTAAATGCTCATAAAATTTGAGATTCTACATTAGCATTTAGTCATACTTGTGTTCACCAGCTACAGTACCTGAATTTCTCTGTTATGAATTTTCAGACAAATGAACTCCTCCGTGTTTTAATTTTCAAGTCCTAAAATGGAATTTATTCTGGTCATTGTATAATATGTAGATAATGACATCTTAGAAAAAAAATAACCTTGAATGAACACATCATCATCTATATTTTCCTGATATCACATCAAATTATTGCATTTTACCTTTAAACTACCTTTCTCAGGGCAAAAGTAAGGAGGAGAAAGTAAAAGAAGATAGAAAAAAGAGAAAAGGAAACTAAGGGGCAAGAGCGAGAAGAGGAGGGAAGGCCGATTAAATACGCTCTAGTGCGGGTGTGGATGAACCTGTTCGTTATTGTTCACATCCCATAGCATCGTCTCCAGACCAAATACTAGAGCTGATTTGCACTGACTCCCATGGCACCACTTACCCATGTTCTCCTAACTGTGTCCCAGGATGTGTTTAGGGTTGGGTTTCGGGTGGAGATTAGGGCTCTGGAGACTGACTGGCCACAGAAAGGGGAAGTAGAAAGGCTCCCAAAACAAGCCTCCCAAGGCCACCCTGGTCCAGACCTGCCCTCGTGTCTCCTGTGCCCACTGTGGGTACTGCGTCTTGGAGGCTGTGGAAACTTGCCTGAAATCATTTTTCTCTCTGAGATTTTCATGCAGAGTCTGAACATAGCTGTTTATCTACAAAGCGGTTGAGTTTGAATCCATCGAAGTGCCAAGTGTTGCTATAATCAGGATAGATTACCTTATGTTGTGAAACACAGACTCACCACCTTTCAGTGGTGATTTTGGTGGTGACTTTAAATAACAGAAATCTATTTCTTCTTTATGTCGCATGTGAAATCCAGGTAGGAAAAGGCAACTTGCTCACCAAAGTTTCTCGGGAGGCCACCTTCATTGAGGCTCGGTTGCCATCCGACCGTAAGGTCTCAAGGCTTAGGGGTCAAGAACATGGAGAACTGAGTGTGTGTGCTTCTGCTCAGGAACGTGGTTATCCGCATTGCATTGGCTAAAGCAAGTCCTGCAGCGATGCAGAGCTCACAGAATGACTTCCTGGGGGCGGGGGAGAATTCTCTCTGGGAAAATGAAATCAGAGTTTGCTTTTCTGATGACCAAGGATTCTGTTTGCTCTTCTTCATACATAGAACACACCCATCACCAGCTCTAGAGCCCTTCACAACTCCTGAGGAATGTGCGTGGTTTATTCATCAGGCCTTACTGTGGCTTCCCTGGATCTGGAGACCAGTGAGCTAAAACGAGCTAAAATGGCGTGGCTCAGTGATTGAGGTCAACCCATGAACCAGGAGGTCACGGTTCCATTTCCAGTCAGGGCACATGCCCAGGTTGTGGGCTTGATCCCCAGTGTGGGGTGTGCAGGAGGCACCCCATCAATGATTTTCTCTCATCATTGATATTTCTATTTCTCTTTCCCTTCCTCTCTGAAATAATATATATTATTATTTTTTTTAATAAAAAGAGCTAAAATGCACCACCTTCCCAACCAGACACACCTACCATATCTGAGGGTGGAAGAGAAAGGCAGTACATGCTCCCATTCGGACAGGGAGAGAATGGATGCCTTTCTACAAACGGGTTCTCAGCAGCCCTAACATTTCAGCGGGAGCACGCTCCGAGGCTCCCTCCCCAGGGGCAGGGAATGTTGCTTGGTCATGCCCTGATCGATTCTTTGGGAGAAATTCCTTTGTTCGTTATTTTTTAAGTCACCAGCTACACCCTCTGGGAGAGAGCGCCTTTTCCCAATATCTTTCTTGGCTGCATCTGAAGTGGAAACGGGAATGCGCAGCACTGCTTTCTCCGCTCATTTCCTGCCTGTCGTTTAAGGCAAGATGCACACAGGTCACCTGAAGCCTGGCGCGGAGCCGACTCCTCAGAACCGGCGGCTGTGGTCTGTCTGCCTTCGTCTCCAGGAAGGATCCGATAGTGATGTTTCCTTAGCTGGAAGGATTTAGGGGTTTGACAGCCCTCATGTGCTCCTCCTCGCCCAGAAGTAATTTAATCAAGTACAAGGTTTTCCTGGATTTTTATTCCACAAAGTGTTTCTCAGCCTTATCTTTCCTTGCTTGGGTGGAGAGAGTCGTTTCTGGACTTATTCTATTTCCTTTACCCTCAGCTTTGGAAACTGGCTAGTTCTTTCCCGAGTTGATTTGTTTTTTTGCAATTTCTTGCCAAACTCTCCAGTGGAAACCCAAGCACATAACACGCTCATGTTGCTTCCCAGTCCACTCCCCTCGAGCTACGAGTGCGTTGGGAAGGCGGGCTGCCTTTCCTGCTTTGGGCCTTAGCAGGTGGCTCCCAGGCTGCAGGGCACAGGTCTCCATCTCCCGTCTCCCCCCACCAGCCGCTGGTCCCTAAGACAGCGAGACATGTTTTAGGTTTTACTAGGGAACCCGAATGCTTCAGGGACAGTGTTGATGTGCATCAAGATAGTTCACTGGTAACAAATAGACCCCAAGTGTCAGTGGCTTAAAGCAGCAGAGGCATCGGCACTTGGCTGTCCGATATATCAGCAATAAACAGTTGGAATTTGAAATTTTGAGGAAAAAAACCCACAAAAACATTTACAATAGCACCAACAAGAAAAATGAAATTGTTTTAAATCCACAAAATATGTATAGAATTTTATGTGGAATACTGCAAATTATTGATGAAAGAAATAAAGTAATTTCAAAATAAGAGGAAAGGAAAGCTATTTACATGGCCATGAATTGAAACATTTAATATTGTTAAGGTGTCAGTTCTTCCAAGCCTGAGCTATAGATTTAACAATCCCATTCAAAATCCCCACAAGCTTTTTGTAGATGTGAAAAAATATATATATATATTCTAAATTTTCTATGCAAAGGCAAAGAGCCAAGAATAACCAACACAATTCTGAAAAAAAGGAACAAATTGGAATACTCTTTTACCAATTTTCAATATTTATTATGGAGCTACTGGAATCCAAACAGTCAGGTATTGACAAAAAAAAATAGATGCATTGATTAATAGTACAGAATAGAGAGTCCAGAAAGACCCACATGGATAGAATTAACTGATTTTTTACATAAGCGCAAAGGTAATTCAATGGAGAATTACCAAATGGTGGTAACTCACTGTTACACTTTACACAAAATCGACTCAAAATGGACCAAAGACGTAAATGTAAAATGCAAAACTATAACGTGTCTAGAAGACCTTGTGTTTGATTATAAATTATTAGATACAACACCAAAAGCACCATTCATTAATAAAAAGTACTTTATTAAAACAAAATTTTTCTCTGTGAAAGATATTGTTAAGAGAGAGCCAAGAGCCTAGCTGGTGTGGCTCAGTGGTTGAGCATTGACCTATGAGCCAGGAGGTCACGGTTCTATTCCAGTCAGGGCACATGCCCAGGTTGCAGCTCCATCCCCAGTGGGGGGCGTGCAGGAGGCAGCCGGTCCATGATTCTCTCTCATCATTGATGTTTCTCTCTCCCTCTCCCTCTCCCTCTCCCTTCCTCTCTGAAGTCAATACAAATATATATTTAAGAGAGAGAGAGAAAGAGAGAGAGAGAGAGAGAGAGAGAGAGAGAGAGAGAAAGAAAGAAAGAGAGGGGAAAAGACAAGCCACAGACTGGAGGAAGTATTTGCACTCCCAGATTGGACACAGACTTCTCCCCGAGTACACAGGGGACTCTCAGAACCGCAGAGGCTGTTTGCCCGATGCCCCACGGCCCTGCGGTCGGCAGGGATGTTTGCGTGTCACGGCCTCTCAGGGCATGAGACCAGAGGCTCTGCAGGCGTGTTCACGCGAGGCTTCAGGCTCCCACCTGCCAGCTGAGGAGAAGGTGGCCACTTGGGCGACTTCTAGCAGTTCTCCGTCACCTTTCATGGGCTAAAGAAAATAACATGACCAGAGGAACATTTCAGGTCTAAAAAACTGGAAGTTTTGTCCAAGCTGGTTTGGCTCAGTGGATAGAGCGTTGGCCTGCAGACTGAAGGATCCTGGGTTCAATTCCGGTCAAGGGCACGTGCCTTGGTTTCAGGCTCAATTCCCAGGGGAATGTGTGCAAGAGGCAGCAGATCAATGGTTCTCTCTCATCATTGATGTTTCCATCTCTCTCTCCCTTTCCCTTTCCCTTCCTCTCTGAAATCAGTAAAAATATATATCAGGTTATAAGCATCGACAGCTGAGAGGCCATTGAGATAACATTTTTTAATTAGATATAAAATGACATAGTTCATCGTATAGGAATCTAGTTTCATGCCATCTTTTCAGGAGATTGAAAGTCTACAGCATTAAAATACTCAATTTTCGTTTTAGATGTTGGATTGTAATTTAATAATTACGTATCCATCTTAGAAAACCGTGAGACCTTTGAGAAGACAGAAAAAGATAAACAAAACAAATATGACTTTTGAAAATGACTTGAGGGAACAAAATGACATTAGAGGACCGTCCAACAAAACTGTGTAACCCTCGGCGGTTTCTTCTGAAGTTACCGGATCCTTTGGTTCAATCAAACCTCAAAGTGAACTTACACACGAAGGCCACATGGTGTGTTCTCAGCCAAAGGGACAAAGGAAAGCGATCACGTGCAACTAAGCTCTGGAAGTTTTTTGTTTGTTTTTTTAAAAATATATTTTATTGATTTTTTACAGAGAGAAAGGGAGAGGGATGGAGAGTTAGAAACATCGATGAGAGAGAAACATCGATCAGCTGCCTCCTGCACACCCCCTAGGGGGGATGTGGCCGTAACCAAGGTACATGCCCTTGACCGGAATCAAACCTGGGACCCTTCAGTTGGCAGGCTGATGCTCTACCCACAGAGTCAAACTGGTTAGGGCTGTAGAAGTTTTTATGTTTAAAGAACTTATTTGAGAGATGCAAACAAATTATTCATATTTTATTCGCTTCCATAGATTTTTTAAAATAAAAAATTAATTCACTATTACAAACCACTGTCTTTTAAATATTTCAGTGCCTCTAAATCTTTATGCAATTTTCAAGTCTCTAGTACAGAAGTAGTTAATTCATGAAAACTTTTCTCTTTTGACAAAAAGTGTAAATGTATCATTGGAATAAAATGCATCAATAATACGTACAAGTCTAGTGCCTGGGTGTCCAGAAGGAGAGCTCAGAAAGCATGCGTCCCGCTCCAAAAACTTCACTGACAACAGAAGGACAAATTCCATCAATATTATCAGCTAAGGACACATTTAGAAAAATTGTCACTAATTGCTAATCAATGTGATGTTTCTTTTTCCATTTCTGTGCAATCAGGCATCCATCATTCAGTGCAATCATATAGCACATGAAATACTGCTGTGTTTTTCTCTTACAATAGTCAGCTTTTTATTTTTGTTTTCATGGTTAGTACTGTCATAAATTGTTGGTTTGAAGAGAAACAAAATGAAGAGAAATTTCTATAGATCTCAGTTTTTTGAAATAGATGAAAGAAACCCCAGCTAAGTTCTGAACAGAGTATTCCAGTTTGTGGCCTCTGAGTGATAAATTGTGGGAACTTGGGAGAAACCATATGCTCTTTGAAATAAATGGAATGTTAATGTGGCCTGGGAGATGCAAAGCACTTCAGGGTTTTGAAAGACTCACAAGCAAATGTACCCACAAAGCAATGGTTGCTTATCAGTGTTTCAAATTCCTTTTCAAAAACCGAATATTCCCAAGTTCAGCAAGTTGGTGCTTGGTCCAATCCATAACTCCATGTTGCCGTTTCCTCTCCATTAACTCTTAAAGTAACAATAAAGAAATAACCTCCCCCACATCTTCACAAACATACTATATTCCATTTTCTTAAAACGCACGGAAGAGAAAAATAATCATAGGTTAGAAAAAGTATGTTGAGTTATAAAAAGTAGGTAGTAGTAGCATATAAGACATTTTTGGTGTCAAATTCATCATTTGGCGCAATGGTCTTGGACAAGTCTTCTAACCACTTTGCCTCAGATTCCTCCTCTGTGAAACCTAGAATATAATGGCATCTCTCTCAAAGCATGTTGTGAGCATTAGAGGAGTTAATATATGTGAAGAGTAGGTCCTGGCACACAGTTAAGCAAAGTTGAAGAGCGTTAGTCATTATTAAATGGTTGCTGATATTTATGAGATCAGTATGGTCAGTTTCTTTTACACGTTTCTATCCAGAACGCTAAAAAAAAAATGTTGTTGTTGTTAATTCTCACCTGAGGATATTTTTCCATTGAATTTTAGAGAGAGTGGAAGAGACGGGGAGAGACAAAGAAAGAGAAACACATCAATGTGAGAGAGACACATTGATTGGTTGCCTCCCACATGCACCCCGACCAGGGCCGAGGACTGAGCCTGCAACAGAGTATGTGCCCTTGACCACAATTGAACCCAGGATCCTTCAGTCTGTGGGCCAACACTCTATCCACTGAGCCAAACCGGCTAGGGGTGGAATTCCTTTATATTGACAGCTCACTCTAGTATAAATCAGCTTCTAAAATACATTGAGTGTTTTACTCCAGGTCTTGATATTGTCCCAACTGGTATTGTTCATTCTCCCGTTGCCATCCTTCTGCTCAGACTACTATCCCCTTCTTCAGTGTCTTTCTCACCTGTTTGAATGCATTCGAGAATTACTCATCGTCCAAAGATGAGATCGGTTTTACATGTTGTTATAAACCACCTCAGAAAGAAGTGGTATCATCTTCCTTTGAGCTCATATAGCATTCGCTATATTCTTGAAATGTAGCACTGTCTGATTGGAGCCTCTGTCATTGTTGGCTAGGACAAGAATGGTCATCTACATATATATAAAAGCCTCAGTGACCAGCCGACTGGCCGAACAGCCGGTAGCTATGACGCGCACTGACCACCAGGGGGCAGACGCTCAAACACAGGAATGGAAACATGGAACAGACTGATGAGTCTCAGAGGGAAGGGGTGTGGGGAAGAGATTAACCAAAGATCTTATATGCATACTAGAGGCCCAGTGTATGGATTCGTGCACTGGTGGGGTCCCTCGGCCTGGCCTGCAGGGATCAGGCCAAAACTGGCTCTCTGACATCCCCCGAGGGGTCCTGGATTGTAAGAGGATGCAGGCCAGGCCAAGGGACCCCACTGGTGCACGAATCTGTGCACCAGGCCTCTAGTCTTAATATAACTTTCACATATGTTGGTGGATATTTTTTGAAGGATTGAAGGACACAATTTGATACCTTTATTCCCAACTCAATTCTGATGATCTGATGTTTTCAAAATTAACTTTGCCTTAGTTTTCTACCCACTTCTTTCTTTTTAAGGTTATTTTTAATTGTTGACACTATTACAGATGTCCCCCATTTTCCCCACCTTTGCTCACCTCCGTCTAGTCCTCCTGCCCCTCAACCCCCACCTCCCGCCTCCCTCTATCCTGGCCATCACCACACTGTTGTCTGTGTCTGTGGGTTATGTGTATATATTCTTTGGCTAATCCCTTTGTCTTCTTTCATCCAGTCCCCCACCCCTTCCCCTCTGACATCTGGTCAGTCTTCTCCATGGATCCATGCCTCAGTTTATTTTGTTCATTAGATTCCACAATCCTGAATCAGATGCATGAAAATTCTTTACCAATGAAGAAAGAGGGCAGAACTTGAAAGTACTTGGTCCATGTGAACAGAGCACTATACAGCACATACATAGATGAAGCTAGAGTCATGAAAAACCAGAGGCAATCGGTTGTGGAGAAAAATCCTGCAGCTCATGAGAGAAGCAAGAGGTTGCTAAGGTTCCCTGGGCCCTCACCGCTGTTCTGGTTGCCATTGCAGCCCTTCTCCTTCCCTCTCCAGTAACCTCACGGCGTTTGTTTCTGTGTTGGTGTTGTTTCACTGCAGCATGTGTCACTTATTGTACAAGGAGTCCTCTGCATGCGTAGGGGCAGCCTGCAGGACTCAGGAATCTGCTCTCTGAAGCAAACAGGATTAGGAACAGATTCTCTCGTGAGTTATTTAGTTCAGCAGTGCATCGGGAATGAACTTTCTGGGATGGCTTAGAAATAGAATAGTTTTTCACTTGGGGGATACGTCAGATTTATGTTTGCCCAAGGAAAGTCAGGACAAGTGCCATAGCAAAGCTATGAAAAATATGTTTTATTTACTTTTGGACAACATAGGTTGGAACTGCATGGGTCCACTTATACAGGGATTTTTGATAAATAAATAAATATAGCGGGACTTTTGCATCCCTGTGGCTTTTACTTCTACAGATTCAACCAACCGTGATTGAAAACAGTATTTTTGCATTTCCAACTGTGGATTCCCAAACGCAAACGCAGATTGAAAGGGCTGTTTCCGATTTGAGGTGGTTGAACGTGCAGATGAGGAAGGGCCAGCTGCAGGTCAGAGTGATTCAGGGCTTGGAGGTGGCAGGCGGCGCCCCTAACCCAGCGTGCTCACGGGTCACTGCAGCGCGCACCTAAAGCAGCGTGAGGCCGCGGGGCATGTGCTAGTGCTCTTACTGCTGTGCTAGCAGATGACCCCACACTTGCTGGCTTCGCTCGATGCCCACGGTTGGTTTGGTTTGTCAAACAGAAGTCGCTGTGGGTGCCGGGTTCTTCTCTCGGGCCTCAGAAGGCGGAGATGAGATGTCCATGGTTGAGTTTTTTCCCAGGGGCCCAGCAGAAGTGTTATTTCCACGCCCGTCTGGCTGCTCCTGTTCGACTCCCTGTTCTGTAGCCAGCCCTGGCGAACTCTTGCCTTTTAAAGGACTTTTGTCTTTAGGCGAAGTTCACCTCAGTAATCTCGCTTCCTCTGAGTCCCCTGCACCATATAGCATAACCTGACCGTGGGAGACCCGTTTCATTCGCAATCCTGGAGTAGGACAGGCTGTTTGGGGAGTCATCCTAGAAGTCTGCCTACTACAATACACTTTTTATAGCTCTTTAGATACAGATGCTAACAACTATATAATTATAATGTCAGAATGTGATTATTTAAAAAATTGTAATGTTCAATACCTAATATTATTAAATCAAAGGAAATGAAATATAATTTAGCCAATATCTTATATACAAAAAATGAAATGCATGTGTAAATAGGGAAATCAGGTTATCTGGTACCCATTTCTAGCAATTTAATGAAAAGCACAGACAAAATATTTCAATTACCTACTAATAGTTTTGAGAGACACAATGAAATTGTTGTATTGATTTAGAGAGAGAGAGAAATTAGAAAAAGAAATTAGTTGGAGTCTGTGCTACATGGACAGGAAGGAAGTTAACTAAAAGTGCCAGTCTGGCCAGTCTGAATGCCAGCCACGGTACGCTACCGAGATAAGTACGTTTACATTATAACTAGGAATGAAGAAGAAAGTACAAAAACGTTTCCGTCTTTTCTCCTTTACTTCACGCTGAGCAAACGGGTGCAGAGGAGTTGCCACTTGCCCCAGAAGGTACGTCATTTGACGGCAAAGCGGAGACCAACGTCCCCATCTCTGATTCTAGAACTTTGTTTTTTCTGCTGCCTCTTACTGTCTTGGAGACAGACATTGCTTAGGCCATTGTCTCAGGTGGTTTCAAAGCAGGAGGGTACCAGTCTGTTCAGTCCCTTTGTCTGTCTTGAAAAGAGCTGAAGAAGTAACTATTGTAAACCCAAGTAAAATTGGGTTGATTCAAAAGAAATCAAAGCAGGAACTTGATCAGCAATGCGCATCGTTACCACAGAAAGGCAGAGAGAAAACACCGTGGACCTGGAGTCAAGAACACGGGACCCCAGCCGGTTCTGCCACAGGCTGACTTTATTATGACCTGTCTTCCAATTTTAAACAATTAAAATAATATTTTCTGCCTCACAGAATTTGTTTTGAGTATTTGCTGAGATATATGAGAAAGTACTGAGAACCAAAGTAGAATATTGAGTTGGTATTACCTTGATACTAGATGTAACTCCATGAACTATTGTACAAGTATGAAGGAAAGATGGGACATTAAACATGATGTTAAACTTCCGAGTGAAATTTTAAAAAATAGACTTAATTTTACCCTCATTGCACTAACTCTGAACCATAGCTATATTTCAAACCATTTCTCCACAGATCAGTGGCAGCTAGAGTGGTTTCGTATGGTTTTCTGTAGTTAGCAAAGCCCTTTCTTGGTTAGAATCACCCTTATTCCATGAACTCTGCTTCACAAAGAATGATAGCCAACAGTGTTGGAATTATTCATGCGGACTGTGGGCAGGGATTCTGGTATCTGGACTCAACCTTAATAAATCTGAGCCAAGGCAAACCCTTCACCAACACCAAAGGACTCTAGATTTATTTTTCTTATTTAACACAGCTCTTAAGTATAAAACAAAGAATTTTGATTGCCACCGAAGGCCCATTTCATTATGACTATAAAGGATGCTTACTCCCTCAAATAAAAAAATATATACTTTAGAATCTGATTAAAATAATTATTCAGGATGCTTCCCAAACCAGTTATAAAACGATGGAGCTGGAAAGAGTCATAATGACCATCTGCCCCAAGCAGGCATTTTACAGGCGAGGAATCCGAGACGCTCAGTCTAATTTATGGATAAAGATCCCGAGACCCGGGTGCCTCCGCAGGTTTAACAGATGAGGTGCATCTTCTATCACATGGCTCCACCTGTTCAGCACACTTATTTTTGTTTTTTTGATCTGAAAATATCCTCCAATTTAGGATTGAGGAACTGAAATATTAATCATTCTTCTCTAAGAAATTCTAAGTCTGTTGAAATCAGCTGTTTTAGTACTGTCAGTCCTTGAAATCTGCTTCGCCATTTCGGGAGTGAAATAACGGGCCCTCCAGGCTGCTCTACAAAAGTGCTTTGCACACTGAGTTGCGCCTTGAAAGGAACAGGGAGCTTTAAGAAATACGGATGTTTGCATCTCACTGGCAGAGTTTTTGATTTCTTTAATCTTGAGACGCGATTTCAGTGAGATCTTTGAAAAAACCTCCTGGTCGGTTTTATTGTGCAGCCAAAATTGAGAGCCACTGCAAGGTCTACAGAGGAGGCAGCCGGCGGCCAGAGCCTCCGGGATGGCGGTACACGGGGCTCCCTTCAGCAGCCCGGGCTCCTCTGCATTGCTCAGAGCAGTAGGTGGAGAATTGGCACGTTTTGTTTTTACTCTTGAAACATTTTTAAAGTCCAGATATTTGCTAACCACTGGTCATGTAAATGCAAGCACCTTATGCTCCCTGTCTTTGGGGACCTCCTGTCATGGTGGGGTCAAATAGGAGGCATTCCTGTCATTGACAAGTGTCAGGCCCCGGGTGGGGTGTGAAGACGAGGCCTGCATGGCTAGTTTGCCCACGGACATCACCATCAAGCACTTCTGTCTATAATGCAAGATACCCGTTTGTGATGGACAATGAAAGGAAGGTGAAGTGGCTCTTGGGTAGGACAGCTGGTTTTCCGAAGTCGCTCGAGTCCCAGGGATGGAGAATAGGCACCTGGTTCCCTTGCTGTGCTGCAAGGGGTGTGGTTTTGCATGAGTCAGTTGGCATCGAAGGACAGTCAGTACGTTCAAGAAAAACACTCTGCGATCCCTGCACACACCCTGTTCATTCATGCTCCGCTCCCCCCGCACCTTCTCCCCAACAACAGAGCCGGCCGGGTCCTGCCAGCCCGCGTGGCTAGAAGGTGCATAAACAGCGAGGAGGAGCAGATGAGGAAATGTGTTTTCATAAATGACCTGGAGCAGTTGAAAAGGAGAGATCTCTGCTACTGGAAGGAACAGAAGAACCAGCCTCCCTTCTAAGCACAGCATCTGTTTGGCATTGTATTGGATGTACATATGGGATGATTCTTTTAAAAATGGAAAAAGTGACACAATCAGCCAGTGAGAAATCAAAACATTTATTTTGTCTATTAGGTGTGTTAGTGTGAACTATTACATGTCAACCTCAAATACCATTTGGATAGAATAAGGATTATAATACCAGCTCAGCGATTGAGAGTAAAATATATTCTGTGATGGGATTTACCAAAACTGACCTGGGTGAAGCTCTGCGTGAGGGACAGCGGAGCCCAGTGTGGTCTCTGGCCGCTGTATTTGTTGAATAAATGCAGAGAGGCCTGCAGTTTGTGAGCTAAATGTGCATTTGTCATTTCTCTCGTTTGCAAGTGCTCAGGATCTGGTCTTAGTGCTTATTCCTGTGTAACTCCTTTTATCACTTTTTTAAAAGAGTGTCTTTTCCAAACTTTGATTTAATGATAGTAGCAGTAGAGTGTCACCTAATAATTTCTTTATTACTTAATAGGACACATTCAGCTGAGAACTTTGTGACTAATAGACATTCAATATTACAGCCAATGAACACCTAATAAATACGTAAAGATAAAAATATAAAATACATTGCATTTATACACTGATTTCCAAAGAATTGATTATGGTAGGATATTAGCTATATAGCCTCATGGGTATAGATTCTTGATCAGTGGCCTCCAGTTTTTTTGCAGGGCTTGCAAATAGCTCAACATTGGTAGAAACCATCCTAAATATTATAAACCACAGACAATAATGCCTCTCTTTGTGTGTGTGTGTGTGCTTCCAGTGTGGTGGCTGGCAGTTCAGCCAGCTCTGTTCAAGTCTTACCCAACACAATTAAAGCCAGATGCTTTCTCAAGGGCACGGAACGCATAGTCCGGAGAATTCCCACCACTTCTCTCCCGTCACATTTAATTTGAAGTATAAAGTCCTGTTACTTTGGGGCTTAAAAATGTCAAAAATAACTCTTCCTAAATGTAAAAAAGACCGCTCTAAATCTAAAATCCACCGTTGGAGATGGGGAGGGTCCAGGTCCTGTCAGTATTTTGTCATTACATTTTATGACAAAAATATGTGTATATATGTGCCAACCATGTGTTTCAAGTCATGGGTCCATAATCAGAGCCAGAATTTCTTCTTATGAAACTGGAGAATTAGGACAAGTTCTATATCACTCTTTCTTGCTCTGCTACCGACCAGGCATTCAAACACTTTACTAAGATGTACAACAGTTAGAAAATAGGCATTTTTTTGGTGGCTTTACTTGATCAAGAAGTATCCATATAGACCAGTGGTCGGCAAACTGCGGCTCACGAGCCACATGCGGCTCTTTGGCCCCTTGAGTGTGGCTCTTCCACAAAATACCACGTGCGGGCGCGCATGTACAGTGCGATTGAAACTTCGTGGCCCATGCGCGGAAGTCGGTATTTTGTGGAAGAGCCACACTCAAGAGGCCAAAGAGCCGCATGTGGCTTGTGAGCCGCAGTTTGCTGACCACTGATCTAGACCAAAGCTATAAATTGATTTTAAAAGGCATTTAATTACTTTCCTATATCAAATTAACTAATTTCCAACTCTAAACAATTTTTCACACCGTAAAAATGTATTAAGCATCAATTATATGACATAGGCAGGTAGTTATGAGAAAAGCAGCCATGGTGCCTGCCATCACAGAACAGTACTGGGAAAGAGAGGTATGAACCAGATGATTACACAGAAACTAGCTGATCCCTAACCACGCTAAGTGCTGGTGAATCGGTGTGCTCGCCTGAGGGAAAGGTTTATTCCTTGTCTGAAGCGTGTTTGCCCTCAGGCCTGCGTCCCTGAGAGGATGACTTATGGGGTAGGAAGTGCTGGGAGGGGCGCCGCCCACTGGACCAGAGTGGGAGTGGGCCGGAGCTCCTCGTGCGATCACAGTGGAATCCGTGTGGGGAGAAGCCGGGGGTCTGCAGGCTCCTGTTCCTGCGGCCAGAACATTAGGAGAACAAGGCAGTGAAAGACCTGGTGATTCCCGCCAGGGCTGAGCAGTCCTGATGCTGACTGTTCGTTTTATGTCACGTTCAGCTGAGAAATGCAGAGTGGTCTGAACTATGCTTCTCCTAATCATCTGTCGAGGGCCTTCAGTCTTCTGTGGGATTCATCTGTAATTTTTCTTTACATGGGATCGTACTACATTTTGTTGTTTTTAACTTTTTGAGCATGTTCTGCTTTCTCTGTTACTTTTGTCTGCTCAGGGTTTTATGGGTGATACTATATTAGCATTTTAAGATTTAGTCATCCATTTTGAGTAGTAGGGTTTTTTGCTAATGGACAAGAAAGATGTTCAAAGGGTCTCCTACCCTTTGAGACAGCATGGAGGGACCTGGAGAGTATTATTCAAAGCAAAATAAGCCAGGCAGAGAAAGACAAGTATCACACGATCTCACTCATATGTGGGATCTAATGAACAAAATAAATCGAGGAACGACATAGATCCAGCGGCGGGAGGTAATGAGAACAGCCAAGCTTCTGTGTGGTCTCCATAGAGCAATCAGCCTTCGCTTTTGTAGTTGATGGCTTTATTGTTGTAATGTACCCCGAGAATCACAGAAGGACGCCTCAAGAAGTCGAATTAAAGAGTCACATTTATTGCAATCCGGGACTATGAGGCCAAATCTCATAGTGATAAGATGGTGGCAAAACCAGATTTATATAGGCAAAGATCACAAAGGTATTGATTACATCTCAGGGTTTGGAATGAGGAACCTGGTTCGCAAAAAAAGCAGTTTACAGAAGCAGAAATTAAGCATGTTAATTATAGTTTTGGGTCTCGGGGTCACTGAATTGACAGAAACACCTTATCTAGAGCCCTCGGGTCTTGAGACCACTGAATTGCCAGGAACTCATTATCTAGAGCCATCGAGGTAATTTAGAGTGATTGCGCTGTCCTGGTCTTGGGACCACTGAGTCAGCTGGAACGCACCACCTGTGGCCACTAAAACAACTTAGGGTCATTGTGCTGTCCTGGTTCCCAGGTACAGAAGAATGTGCTTCGATAGCCAGTAAGATCACAATCAATGGGATAGTCA
>NW_005358520.1:325243-326916 GCF_000412655.1 Myotis brandtii | reverse complement strand
GGTTTCAGATTGGAGCTCCCAGTAGGGGGTGTGCAGGAGGGAGCTGATCAATGATTCTCTCTCATCACTGATATTTCTCTCTCCTGCCCTCTCCCTTCCTCTCTGAAATCAATAATATATATATTTAAACACACATATATATATATTTTTTTAAAAAAAGGAAAATCATTAATTTTTATTCTTCCATTTATTTAACATTTTTTAAATCCGGGTTTATGCCAGGCGTAGTGCCGACACATTCACAATTCACAATGCAGTGTGAATTCTCGTCATGCTTCCGAATGGACTGTGCTGACAGCCAGAAAGTTCCTGGATGTGGAGGGGCCTGGCTCTGCCCACGGGGCCTCCCTCCTTGCCCTGCGTCCTCGACAGAAGCTCGGGAAAGGAAGTGGCAGTAACTTCAACGCAAATGTGTTTTAAAGATTATCTGTAAGGAGAGCCACACAGAGCCCTGGGAACACATGTTTGGAGCAGAAAGTCTTGTTCTGCAGAAGACAGGTTTCTGGGAAGGTGCCTGTGCCAGGAGGCTCACTCTCCAGCGGCTGCTGCTATGGAAGCAGGACTAGCCCCGCATGTCACTGATGTGACATTTACAGCGCCCTGGCTGTTTTTAGATGCACAGCCGGGCTTTCCCACTGGCACCCAGGAGGAGGGCCACCTGACCCACTTGAGAGCATATACTGGGGGTCTGGAGGGATGTAGGTTTACAGTTGTAAATAGGAAAGTTTATTCTTGTATTATTATGTGTTAACTAGAGGCTCGATGCATGAAGATTCGTGCAAGAATGGGCCTTCCTTCCCCTGGCTGCCAGCACCGCCTTCGCTCCGGCCCGGAGCCACCTTTCCGCCTTCCCACACTGCCCAGAGGCCCGGAGTGGCTGGGGAAGTGTGGAACACCTGCGTCGTTCCACCCCTGGCCGCTCGGCACCTGCATATGCAAATTAACCCGCCAGCGTTTTTGGGTTAATTTGCATGCCCACTCCCGATTGGCTGGTGGGTGTCGCAAAGGTGCGATCAATTTGCATTTTCCTCTTTTATTAGTGTAGATTATCATTTTATTTCCCATGCACACAGCTGTACCTACTGCCCCCACCCTGCATGTGTTATGCTACTCCCTCACTTGCTAACGCACAGCACAGGTGAGTGAGCACTCACTGAGAGAGGCCTTCCCAGGGTCTCCAGATCCTCTCACATTTTCCTTCAAATTTGTCCCTGCAGCAGCTCATGCGGTTCTGTATGAAGATGAACAAACTGAGACTCAGAGATTTGGATCTTCCAGTTACTAAATAATAGTGTCAGAATTTCATTCTATTTCACTCAGAGTCACAATTTCATGAGTTTAAAGTGAATAGAAAAGATTTAATTCACAAAAACAAAATAGAAAATAACAACACATAAAAATAGGGAAAAAGATATTTCTTGTAGAGTGGAGTTTTTAGGATTATATAGGACACAATCAAGATGTCAACAATAGAATAATTAGCTCATTTTACTAAATTTTCTTAATATAATAATATGCAATTATCAAGACATGATATAAATGTATGTACTTAGTTAAAAATCTGTTTGTAAGAATGCTAAGATTAATTTTTTTAAGTTTCTTTTTTTTATCTTTAATTTCTTTATTGGTTAAGGTATTACAAATGTGTCCTCATCCCCCATTAACCCCCAACC
>NW_005358520.1:316905-323456 GCF_000412655.1 Myotis brandtii | reverse complement strand
ATAAGGACAGTTTTACTTCTTCTTTTCCAATTTGGATGCCTTTTATTTCTTCTTCTTGTCTGATCGCAATGGCTAGTACTTCCAGTACTATGTTGAACAGGAGTGGTGAGAGGGGGCATCCCTGTCTTGTTCCTGTTCTTAGGGGAAATAGTTTTAGTTTTTGCCCATTGATTATGATGTTGGCTGAGAATTAATATGACCAAGAGTTACCTCATAAGTTCAATGTGATAATTAAAGATGTAACATACAAAATGCCCAGCCTAGGGCCTAATAAACATGGCAACAACTATGACAAATACATTAAGATTAATATATACATTATTCATTTTTGTAGACAATAGAGCTTTTATATTATATATTTATATGTAAATATATGCATATTTTATATGCAGACCTTGACACTATATTCCTATGTGTAAATATTTGTGTGTATATGAGTGTAAATCTTGACATAGAAAAATGTAAAGAACTTGGAATAGCACAGAGTAGTAACAAATGTTATTATTAATTTCATGTCTTTATAAAATTTTTCTTTAAAAAGTTTTCACATAAAAAGCTGAGAAAATGATACACCCTGTAAGTAGATAGCATTTGAAGGACTGGGTGTGGATATGGGCAAGGTGATGGAAGTTATTCTTCTAAACTCATACAGTTTGTTTTAAAAATACATTTTTATTGATTTCAGAGAGGAAGGGAGAGGGAAAGATAGAAACATCAATGATGAGAGAGAATCATTGATCGGCTGCCTCCTGCACGCCTTCTACTAGGGATCGAGCCCAAAACCCAGAAATGTGCCCTTAACTGGAATCGAACCCAGGATCCTTCAGTCAACAGGCCGATGCTCTATGCACTGATCCAAACCAGCTAGGGCTAACCTCATACACTTTTTGTTTTAAGTGGTAGACTTAGAGATATTTTTATTTTATAGTGCTTTCTAGTAATTTTCAAGGAAAAATAAAGAGGGGATATTTTTTAAATGTTAGAAGAGTTTTTAATTTCCAAATATCATAAAATGTTTGAACGGGAAGGAGTGCTCCATGGAAACATGCAGTCATTTATGAAAAGACACATATGCCATTGTTTGCACGACACCGGGTTACCTCTCTTGCACTGGTGGAAAATTCCAGCCTACGAAGAAATGTAGACTTTGCCTCTGGTTTTGAGGTTGGCAAACCAGAATAGAGAGTAAACGTTTACCTGAGGGAATGGCACACGGACAGATATGTTTCAGATAAGCCTCTCCCAGACACACAGGACGGTGGGGAAGGCACGAGGAATCTGAGCAGCAGGGACCCTCCATGACCATCTAGCAACAGTAAAAGTACTAGCCACAGGGGCCGGGGTCTTTGTCATAGTTGTTGCCATGTTTATTAGGCCCTAGGCTGGGCATTTTGTATGTTACATCTTTAATTATCACATTGAACTTATGAGGTAACTCTTGGTAATATTAATTCTCAGGTGTGAAACTGTCTAAGAAATTTTCAGTTAAGGGACGTGCCCAGATTTCAGTGATATGATCCTAAATGTTTAGCCACTGGCTCTGTGGAAAACAAATGTATGCATAGGAACCTCACACTATGGTATTGATTTTTGCTCTAATCGCCATCATTTCCTTTATTCTATTTATAATCTGAGGATAGACCTAACCAGACTTCCTGACAGATTCATTCTGGAAAGTAAGGGAAAGAGAGAAATTATAAACGATTTTAAAGCTTTTGATCTGATAATTAAAAGGAGAGTTTTGTCTTTGACTTAGAAAGGTAGACTCTGGGAGATCCAGTTTGGGTGGAAGGAAGTCGAGAGTACAGGTTTGGACTTCCTATGTTTGAGATGTTACACCATCAAGACAATATATCAAGATCATTGTATTTACATGTTTCAGATGAGAGAGAGAGAGAGAGAGAGAGAGAGAGAGAGAGAGAGAGAGAGAGGGGGGGGGGGGGTGACTATAAATGTGGGAGATAGCATATAAATTTATAACTCTGATTGAATAAAATCACCAAAGTAGTGAGTAAAGAATAGAACCAAGAAAAGTGAGATGGGGGTTCGGGATTGATAGAAGTGAGATGACGAAGGCCCAGTAAAACACCCTGAGGCTGCAGTGAGCCAGGAAGTTAAGTGAGAAAAATAGATCCAGGGGGGGAGGGTGATCACCTTTAATTAATGCTCTTGATTAATAATTTTAAATGAGGACTGTGAACTAACTATTGGATAGAAGGGTGTAAGGTCATTACTAATCTTGATAAAGGCAATTTTGGTGGAGAAATGGGAGTGAGAGTTTGGAGTGACATTAAGAGTACGATGGAAAAAAGTTAGAGATACTGGGTACAGATAGTTCTAGTGAGGTCACTCTTGAGAAGTTGCTGGCAAGGAAAACGGGTGCATGGAGCTATTGCTGAACGGGAAAGTGAGGTCATGAAAAAGTTATTATTCTTTCAAATTTAAAGTGTGTGATGGTTAATTTTATGTGTCAACTTGTATGGGCCAGGGATTGCCCAGATATTTGGTTCAGTATTATTCTGGGTGTGTCTGTGAGGGTGTTTGTGGATGAAATGAACATTTGAAACAGTAGACAAAGACTGCCCTCCCCCTGTGAGCGGGCTTTATCCAAGTCAGTGGAGGCCTGAATAAACTTAAAAGCTAAGCAAGGGAGAAAATTCTCTCCTCTGTCTGACCATCTTTAGCTGAGACATTGGTCTTCTCCTGCCTTTGGACTCAGACTTAAATTTATACCATTGGTTCTGCCAACATCTTAGGACTTCTCAACCTCTGTGCTGCATGAGCTAATTCCTTATGCTAAGTCTAGATAGATAGATAGATAGATAGATAGATAGATAGATAGATAATAGATAGAGATAGATGATAGATATAGAGATGATGATGATAGATGATAGAGAGAGATAGATATAGAGATGATAGATTGATAGATAATAGAGATAGGGATGATAGATAGATAGATGATAGATAGATGATAGATAGATGATAGATAGATAGATAGATAGATAGATAGATAGGTAGATGATAGATAGATCCTATTAGCTCTGTTTCTCTGGAGAACCCAGACTAATACAAAGCTGGAGAGATTGTAGCGTGCTTGTATTGGAGTGAAACAGGAAAGAAAGAGAGGGAAGATTTGTGAGGTTATGACTTTTAGTAGGAGGCATGGAATGAGATTTATTGCACAAATGAAGAGACTGGAATGGCTCTTCTGTAGTAACAGATAACAAGCTACTCGCATGGATGCAGATGCTGGTTGGAAAATAGATTGGGATGTGAAGTCTGAGTTTTCGTCTTTGTTTTCTCAGTGAAGTGGAGAGCAAGGCCACTGCTGACAGTGAAGATGAGGAGGTGATGGTCTGGGGACATCAGAATGTAAAGTCATTTAGGGGAGTAGGATGGCAGATGCACCTGCAGATGTATTAGGCTTGCTGTTGAAACAAATAAGGGAGCAGGATGATAAAGTGGGGCTAGCGTTAGCCTACAGTTCTTCCTAATGGAGTCAATCTGTCTTGTGCCTTCGCCCTTTTATTGTCTTCTTCAACAACCTGTTTTGCTGCTTCCTTCCCCACATTAATCATCATCATGTGCCCAATACCCCAGACCTCTCCTGTTCTCCCACAAGCCTTTGCTTTAACATTATGTTATTTTATCTCTCCCAGTCACTATCCAGTTCACTCCAGGGTTTGCTCGGTATCCATTAGGCTGCACTTCATTCAACTGCTGTTTAGTAATCAAGGTACTGATCAACTCACACTGGTTAAGAGGTAGAGGAATTCATTAGTTCATGTAATAAGCCAGATGTGCAGAGGGTTTCCGAATTAATTGACCTAGAGACTCAAGGATGCAATCCTGAATCTAGTTTCTTTTAGTTTCTCCCTGCTGCTGTCCATTCTTCTAGCTTCATCGAAGTCAATGTTTCTCAACTGGAAGAAAAATTTACCCCCCAAGGAATAGTGGACAATATCTAGAACATGTTTGATGGTCACAACTGGAAAGTTTCTACTAGCACCTAGCTTGTAGAGGCCAGGGGTGCTACTAAATGTCCTACAACCCCACAATAAAGAATTATTTGCTCAGAGTAACCCTGGTATTTCATTGAATAATTTTAGCAATAAGGGCTCCATGGTTTAATTCATATCCAGTGACGGAAAGAGACAGTAGACTGATTTTTTGTCTGTAAGTTGTTGAGAGTGAAGAAACTACCTAGAAACCTTTTGAATACTTTCTCTTATGTCTCATCAGACCAAGTTGATTAGAAACTCATTCTTTTTTTAAAATATTTTTATTGATTTCTAAGAGAAAGGAAGAGGGAGAAAGAAAAACATCAATAATGGGAGAGAATCATTGATTGGCTGCCTCCTGCTCGCCCCCAACTGAGAATTGAGCCCACAACTGGGGCATGTGCCCTAAATGGGAATCAAACCGTGACCTCTTGGTTTCATAGGTCGACGCTGAACCACTGAGCCACGCCGAGGGGATGAGATTATCATACGTCTCTTAGAAAAACCAGGGTTCGGCTTTGGTCACAACATTGTATGGTGGGGCTTGGTAAGCTAGATGTCGAGGAGTCAGCGACAGTCATTATACCAGTTAAATGCTAATTAACCTATCCTAGTAAATATGTGGATAAATATGGTCTTAAGGAGTGAACAGGCAGTTCTGTGCAGGGTGTGCTATTCAAGCCTCCGATTTTCCTTTTACACCGAGAATGCACACTGGAAAGACAGCCCAGAGCTGAGTTAGATGATGTTTCCCTCTCTGTGTTCGGAAAGCACCAGCACTCCTAGGCTTGGGCAGGTGGATACGTAGCTTTTGGATAAAGAAGGTTGGGATGAGAAGGAAAAGCTCCGCTGAAGGATACGTTCCAGATGTCTGCTGGGAACATCCCCCAGATGCACGCCAACGTGCTGCCTACCAATGGGACTGCGGAAAGCATTTCATTAGCAGTTGCCTGGCAACCAAAACACCAACAGCACTGCCAACTCACGAAAAGTGTAGGGCCAGGCCATTGTGCTTTCTCCTTCTTGAAAAATCTTGGATAGCGGCTGACTTACTTTATTTACATAATTAAAAACAAAATCTGTATTAGAGTTCTCCAGAGGAACAGAACCAGTGGGATATAAAAGACTTATGATGGAGGTTGAGGCACCCCACCATTTGCCACTTGCAGCCTGGAGTCCCAGGAAAGTGGGTGGGATAATTCAGCCTGAGTCCAAGGTCTGAGAAGCAGGGGAGCCAGTGATGGACATCCCAGTCGGAGGGAAAGAAAGAGGAAACGAGATGCCTGCGAGATGCAGTGAGGCTGGAAATGGGGCTGAATTCTCATGACCTCCGTCTTTTGTTACAGTCCAACCTCCATTGAATTAGATGATTATTTTATTTTCCCTTAAATAATTTTTCAAGGCCTTATCACTACTTAGAACTGTTTATTATATCTTCAGGCATCCTAGCATGTTAATTAAAGCTGCGAGTTCTGGACCAAGGCTATAACTTTGAATTCTGATTTTGCCACTTAGTAGTGATAATCTTGAATAGGATGTGTAACAGTCTCTGTATTTCATTTCCTTATGCACAAAATCTGAATAGAAATAGCATTCACTCTAAAGAAATGTTGTGAGGAGTGTTGAGAACAATGCATGGCACTTGTGAGAGTTGTGTGTTTTTTTAATTAGCTATCGCTATTATTTCCTGCTCTTATTTTATAATGTAAGTCAATGGAAAGAGGACTCATAAAACTACTTGACTCTAAACTATTTTTGTTAGATATATTAATTTTATTTAGAATTTTTGTAATATATCTATCTATAATAATAAAAGCATAATATGCTAATTAGACTGGACAGCCGAACGACCTTCCGGACATCATTCCACACGTCCTTCCAGGCGACCTTTGAAGCTGCGGTGGCGGGGGCCAAGGCAGAGGTGGTTAGGGGCAGTCAGGCAGGCAGGCAAGCAGTTAGGAGCCAGTGGTCCCGGATTGTGAGAGGGTACAGGCCCAGCTGAGGGACACCCCCCCCCCGTGCATGAATTTTGTGCACCAGGCCTCATATGTATGTATATGTATATATATATGTATGTGTATATGTATGTGTATATATATATATATATATCCATATATATCCTATCTAATAATAGACAAACATGGCAATTGACCTTACCTTCGCTACGCCTCCCATCGGCTAATCAGTGAGATATGCAAATTAACTTCCAACAAAGATGGCGGTTAATTTGCATACGTAGGCGCGAAGCGGCGGAGCGAAGGCTTGAAGGAGGCTCTGGCCGGAGCACCGAAGGCTTGAAGGCAGCTCCGGCCAGAACGAAGGCCTGGGTCCCAGGTGCCGGAGGAAAATAGGTTCTGGCAGCCAGGGGAAGGCAAGGCCTATTGCACGAATCTTTTTGTGCAAAAGGCCTCTAATATATATCTACACTAATAAAAGAGAAACATGGTAATTGGCGTACGACCGCTACCCTTTTCATTGGCTAATCAGAGAGTATATGCAAATTAACTGTCAGCCAAGATGGCGGCCGGCAGCCAGGCACTGAAGCGAGCA
>NW_005358520.1:299107-316263 GCF_000412655.1 Myotis brandtii | reverse complement strand
GATGGCTTAATGTTATAACATAAATCAAAGGTGGCTTCTGTTGAGCCTGATACATAATTTTGCTCAAGGGTATATCATTGCACACTGGTGTGAGCATCTGTCTGCCTACCAGGGCCAGCACTTTTCATTAGCTTATCCGTGTAAATCTTGGGTCTTTGAAATCAGAAAGGAATTTTCCAGAGCAGAGCTCCTTTGACATGGTTCCTTACTTCACTGAGAACCAGGAGGAGAACACAAGCTGTGATTCGAAGATGCTCTTTGCGCTGGGCAGCCGGACTTGGAGGGGAAGTGAGGGATCAGTTGATGAGCTGGAAAGAGTGAGTTGACGTACTTGAGAATGGTGTGTGGGCGGAGCAGGAACGGAAGGGGAAGATGGGCCTGGAGCTTACTGGGAAGACCACAGTGAGAAGCGTGTTTTGGGGTGAGTGGTCCTGAGATAAAATGTGGTGAGTGGCCATTTCCAAATTCACACTCATAGCTGAGAAAAGGCAGCACCAGGAAGTGCTGATGTGTGCATTTAGGAAAATTGTTTAGAAATTATTCATTTTGTTTAGACCCAGACACAGGATCTGAGCTGGAAGGGACTTAAAAATTCTGTCTCCAAAATCATCCAAAACAGATGATGGTTGTCTATGCTAATTACGAAGCCTCCCACGGGAGATTTTCCACAATGTAATGGAACTCCAGGCTCTACGTGACAGCCATCATCAACATATGTACATGTTAGTAGTTATTAAAGCTAATACGGGAGCACTGGAATTTACTAAATTAACATTTGCATCAAACTGGGCAATCTTATTATATCATACTTTCTCTTGCCCTGATTTATGTCATCAATTTAAAGTAAAAAAAAATCCTTCCTTTGTCTTAAATTAGAGAATGCAGGAGGTTTGTGCCCCCCTCATTTTTCCCGCTGGGTTTTAAGTCAGACTTTTTTTTTCAAAAACTCAGATTTTTATTAAAGCAAATACGGGAGCACTGGAATTTACTAAATTAACATTTGCATCAAACTGGGCAATCTTATTATATCATACTTTCTCTTGCCCTGATTTATGTCATCAATTTAAAGTAAAAAAAAAAATCCTTCCTTTGTCTTAAATTAGAGAATGCAGGAGGTTTGTGCCTCCCTCATTTGTCCTGCTGGCTTTAATGTCAGACTTTTGTTCTCAAACACTCAGATTTAGAATTAGGTCCTAGGCCAATTGCATTCTCTCGTCATGAAAATGGTTCAGGGCTGGAAAACCATAATGAAGTTAAGATGTTGCCTTGTCTGTCATCTTGAATTATTTTCTTACAGGATTTTGCAGAGGAGGTGGAAATGGAAAGAATAAAATCAAAGGGCCAAATAAAAAAAAAAAGCGAAGACAAAAGAGGCAGAATAAGGATATGTCAAAATAAGTCTGAGGGACATGTTTTCTAGAAAATCAACATCATAATCAAACAATTTGTTTGGAACTTGAGCACCCTTTTCTTGAGTGAAGGTCATTGGCATCTTTGTCATGAGGCTTTCAGACCAGAGCTTAGACCGCTGGCTGACTTCCACATTTACCTTTCCTGAAGTTTCTAGAGGTAGACTAAACAGATATGTTGGCTCCACGGGGCCATTATGTTGCATTTAATGAGAAGCCTTGAGAAGCAAGGAGAGCTAAGTCCTAAGGATATAAAAACACAGTGAGGTGTTTTTTTTTGTTTTGTTTTTACTGGTGGTTAAAAACTGAGTAATAGGGAATAGCATGGTGTTTCCTCTTAGGAAAACCCCTAATTCACATTCCTACTCCTATTACAATATTCTAATTCCTTCATTTGAAATCTGTTTCTTGCCACTGCACAGTGAACACTTCCATCCTTGTCCGGTCTACAATGGCAACCTGGACACACACTCACATATCTTTCCTCCATCCATAGATCCCCAAGAAAGGCAGTAAATATATTTACAAAGTGAGTTCCTGTAAATAAGAGAGGGTTCCTCCAGCAGTGGGAGCTCTGACAGGCTTTTGGGGCTCTGCAGTTGGAAGGGGTGATACCGATAAGCAGGCCGGTGAGAAGAGCCAGAGCCTGGACAGATGCAGGAGGGCCATGTGCAGTCAGAAGCTTTTCCTCTCTGAGCCACGGAAATCCCAGTTCAGAGCTGGCAGCCCTCTAAAGAGCAGGCTTGGGCGGAGTCGCAGAAATGCAGATGGTCGAAGGTGTCTCCTCATCCTCCCATGCATTTTAGAGCGGCATTCTAGAACATCTGTTACAGAGGGAAGTCCAAGGCACACAGACTGGAGAGGGGTCCATCAGAGTCGGTGTAATGGAGTGAAGGGAGTAAAAAAGAACTTGAAGGGGCATCATAAACCACAGTAGCACAGGAAGAGACAGTGCCTGTCAGAGTGTGTGGTGGAAAACCTGTCTACTTGGTGGACCGGTTAATAATGCGGATTTTGTCATCAAAGAAAACACGATAATTTCAAGAGAAACATCGAAAGTGCTTTATTCAAAGTAATGTCCATCACTAGCTACACATTTCCCCATCTTTCAGGTAATTTGTGGATACCGCCCCAATAGAACTTTTCTTGTTTTGAGGCAAACCATTCAGAGACCCAATTTTCCACTTCTTCGTACGTTTTGAAGTGCTGCTCAGAAAGTGTGTGTGCCATCGATCGGAACAAGTGGGAATCTGAAGGAGCAAGGTCTGGTGAATACAGCGGGTGGGTTAATACTTCCCAGGCAAGACCTTTTAACGTGTCTTTAACTGGTTTTGATGTGTGTGTGATGGTGCGTCATCATGAAGCAAAATTACTTTGCCATGTCTTCTGGAACATTCTGGTCATTTCACGATCAAAGCATGGTTCAAATTGATTATTTGTTGTCGGTAACGATCAGTATTAACGGTTTCCCCTGGTTTGAGAAGCTCATAATACACCACACCTTCCCGATCCCCCCAAACACAGAGCATTGTCTTCTTTCCGAAGCCATTTGGCCTTGCAGTCGATGTTGATGGTTGACCTGGATCAACCCATGATTCTGTGCATTTGGGATTCTCAACATAAACCCACTTTTCATCGCCAGTCACAATTTGATGCAAAAAGGGCTTTCTTTTGTGCCGTTGAAGCAACATTTTACTGATGACTTTTCGGTTTTCCATTTGTTTTTCGTTCAGTTGATGTGGCACCCATATTCCCTCTTTTAAAATCTTTCCCATTGCTTGTCAATGATCGGAAATTGTTTGCTGAGCAATGTTTAATCTATCTGCAAGTTGTTTTTGAGTTTGACATGCATCTTCATCCAATAATGCTTGTAATTGTTGGTCTTCAAACTTTTTCAGTTGACCTGGACATTCTTTGTCTTTCACATTGAAATCATCACTTTCACATTGACATCAACACATTTAAACCAGCGTTCACAAGTATCTTGAGATGGAGCATGTTCACCATAAGCTTCCCAAAGTATTCAACAGCACTTTTCTTCAAAATAAAGTAATGAATTAAAACTTCTCGCAAATGCTCTTTTTTTTTGGCACGAAATTTGACATTTTTAAGTGTAAAAATATTTATGATGTTAACACCTTCAGCAAATTTGACATATGAAGTTTTGAAGCTTGCTGTCAATACAAGAAAATAGCATACATATCAAATCGCATATATATCAACATATGTGTAACTCCATCTATTGAAAAAATCCGCATTATTAACCAGTACACCTAGCCACCTATGCTTCACTTTGGCATTTGAGGAATTCTTGAGCTGGCTTTCTGCTCTCAGGTATGTACCACAAAGGACAGCTAGTTTTTCAGTAGGATCCATCAATTTGCGTGAGGATCTGTCAGCCCTTCCTACCAAAAAGAAAATGTATGATAGCAGTTATGTTGAGTCAAATCAAATTCTGTTTATCTACATGGATTGTTAACCAAGGATTCCTAGACTTTTGAGGAATACTTAACAGCTTGGAAGAGAAGGACCAAGATGGACAAACAGAATAACAAATCCCATACATAGAAACAGTACAAGAAATAGTAGAGAATTTAAAAACTCTAATATGTATCCTTAGAGATATTTGAGATAATATATTCTCCATGAAGAAAAAACAAGTTATTAGGGAACAGGAGTAGCCATAGACCAAGAAGAATTCTTAAAAACTGAAAATATGCAGAAAATTAAAAAAATAATAGTAGAGATATAATTTCTTAAAAAGAATTAGGGGGTTGGAAATCAAGTTGAACAAAATGAGCAGACAGACCTCAGCAAAAAGAAAATATGGAGATGAGCGGCACTGAGGATGAGGGTAATCAAATAAGTGGTCGGTCATAGGAGGCCACAGGGAGAAGGAACATGAGGGTGTGAGTCTTGAGAAAACCGTGGGCTAAGCTTTCAAAGGAGAGAGGACGGTCTCTGCAAAGGCCCAGAGGTGGACGTTGGAGGAATGGCAAGGAAGTGACTGCAACTGGACCTGCGGGGCCCACAGTGAGGGAGTTGGACACGAGATAAGAAAGCCACAGGGGCCAGATTTCCTTGTCCTTATGGACCGTTGCCAACACACCCGAAGACGAACAGAGAGCCGTTGGAGGCTTAGGCAGAGGAATAAGTCGCTCTGACCTACTTTTTAAAAGGCTGACGCTGGCTGCTATTCTTAGTTAAAGTCTGTTTTGAATAAGTTCTTGTTTTCGTGAAGACTATGTGGGTTATGCTCCGAGTTCCTGAGTGTTTGAGGCTGTCTTTCTATCGCTTCTATTGAGTGAGTAACAGTGTCTTGGGTTCTAAAGTTTTCACCTGAAAAGTCAGTCCATATTGTGCTGCTATCTTCCAGCACTGAATGTGATACAGGAGGGATGACATTTTTTGTGTGGGAAATGTTTACCATATCATTTTAGAGAAATCTCCGTTGTTATTTACCTTTGAACCTCAAATATTTCACCAGATATATCTGACTAGTGGTTGTTTACCATTAATTTTACACATGAATGCGCCTTTTTCATAGTAGCACTACAATATTGATTTGGTTCTTATCATGTGTAACCATCTTATTTACAGTAATTCTCACAATAATCCAGTAAAGTGGCTACTATTTTTAAAAAGTATTATTTTATTTTTTAATTTAATCTTTATTGTTGAAAGTATTACATATGTCCCCATTTCTCCCCCTCCCCCCATTGACCTCTTCCAGACCACCCCCTCACTCCAGGCCTTCACCACCCTATTTTCTGTGTCCACCAGTTATTATCTCTATTTTACAGATGAGCTAAGTGAAGCTTAAAGAGATCCATGTCTTGTTACAGTTTTCAACACAGTGTGCTGTGTATTTGATGCCTCCACCTCCTGGTGGAATCTTCCTGAGGGTGAGCAGGAGTCTTGCTCACATATGACACCTGTTGGGCTCCACTCAGTGGTTGAGCATCGACCTAGGAACCAGGAGGACATGGTTCAATTCCTAGTCAGGGCACCTGCCCGGGTTGCAGGCTCAATCCCCAGAGTGGGGTGTGCAGGAGCAGCCGATCAATGATTTTCTTTCATCATTTATGTTTTTCTCTCTCCCTCTCTCTTCCTTCCACTCTGAAATAAATAAAAATATATTTTTTTTAAAAAGAAAGAAACCTGTTAAGAAGGAGGAGGTTCCAGAGGGAGGGAGGCCAGGCATGCTGACTATGGGAAGGAATGTGAGGAGGTAGATGGGGGGGACTCAGGGGCGTCCTCAGCATTGGCCAAACCCTCCAGGGACCCGTTACAGGCACCTCAGGTGACACAGTGATGTGGGCGGGGCCTGAAGACACTGAGCCCTTTCGCATTTGACATCCCAGCCTTTCTTCCGCCCAGAACAGCTTTGTCTCTCATATACCTCCATACATTTTAGATTAATCTGTCTGGTGTTATTTCCTAAAACATATCTTCTCCAAGGCATGTTTGGTGCCTGTTTAAATGGCTGCTGTGATGGACACTTGCGGCTGCCTGTCAACAGCCACTCGCAAGCCTGTTCCTTTCTGCCTCCCAGCATCCAGTCTGTTGACGTGGTGGAACGAGAGGCCTTGTTCTCCAGACAGTACAGCGACCCGCCAAGCCTAGGAATAAAGTGTGGCTCGTTTATGCCAGTCATGGTGATTGATTATCGTTTCATGGGAACTGATTTTTGCACACTTCTTGAAGAAGGGAGTGACTACGTGATTAGAGAGACATTCTCCCAGGAGGAGGAGGATCGGAAAAGAAATTTCCCCATCAGAGAGTCCAACAGGAGGCTACTGTCAGATGAGCCTCCTCTTCCTCCTCCTTCCTACTCCGGGATGAACATAAGAATGTCTTGAGCTATGGCGGACATCTGTCAATCAGAAGACAAATACGAAACATGAAAACATGTCTGAGCAGAGAGAGGGAGAGAGCCTGGGCCCTGATGACATCCCTCAGCTGCTGGAGCAACGCTTAGAGGGTTGTGTGTGTTTTCTTAAAGTAAACAGTACATATTTTTATGTTTCAGTCACTGGCTGTCAGGCATTCTGTTATCTGTAGCCAAAGATGGCCATTTAGAGAACAGTATTGATGAAAGTATTGGCATAGTAAGTATTTTAAACCAAATAAAAAAATCAAGGTAGATAATAGCAGTTTCCTCATTAATGGGCATACTTAGACTTGTTTTTAGCTGTAAGGTACAGAGGTACATAAACAATAGTCTAGAAATCTATCCATCTCTTATATGTTGGGTTGCTATGCGCTTGAATTTGTCATTAATGACAAAAGTCAATGCTGGGCGCCGGCCCTGGGAGATTGCTTCTAGCTGCTTGACCAATGACTGCCTCCCAGGGGGGCCTATGCAAAGTCTAACTCCAACTCGGTTGGGAGCAATATTCGCAGGATAGCTCATCCTTCCTTCCTTCATTCTGAAACCTGCTCTCCAACGTAGAACTCTTTTTCTTCTGTATATTTAGCAATTGAAGAGAATTGAGCTGCCTGTGGATCTTTGCCAGGGGTGGTGGTAATGTTTTAACACCCTTTATATACAGACAGGCCTGTGGACATCAGATTGGTTCTTGGTCCAAATCAAATATAAATATGGGGGCGGGGGGGCAAGCATGGGTTTGCAGTTGTTCGTGTGGGAAATAACACCACAATTAATAAATCCTGATAAACTCTACTTCGTGTACTCACAACTGCAAGCCCACGTGTGCCCGCCCTGCACCAGCTGCTGGGCCGGAGCTGAGGTTAACGGAGCAGACACAGGGGAGAAGATGCCTGCCGTGAGCACACCCACACGCGCTGCTGGAAACGGGTGAAACGACACGCTCGGTGTGAGCACGCATTTCAGCCGTGTGTCCTCCTCGCCGTACATGTGAGGCAGATGTGGGAAAGCTGTCAGGGCCCCAGAGAAACCCTCCAACAAGCGTTCCTCAGGAACGGCCGGTCCTTTCAAGGCAACGGTGAGGGCCTCGCCCCCTATAACAAGAGGGAGGAAAAAATTAGCCAAGTTTCAGGGATCCCCGTGGTTATTAACGACCTGGGGGTAAAAGTGATGAGTCAAGCCCCGAGGATCTCTCTTGTTTAGTCTCGTGGAGCAGGGAGGGATGACCTGGTCCCTGGGTGGATACAGGGAGGGGCCAGCTGTTTCCCTTCGAAGCTCTTTCCCTTCTGGTGACCGAGACGGCAAAAATGGGCTCCAGGGGTGATTATCTGGGGGACCCCGGCCTGGGCACGACCCAGTGTTTGTGTGATGCAGGGATAGGGGACCACTCTTCCTCAAACGGATATTCTGGGATGTTTGGACCTTTGAAGGAGCATTTCAGCTCCATCTCATGATGATAAAAGACAACCAAGTTATGTTTGAACAAGATAAAAAAAATAAGCAGGAGGGAAAAACCACATTCAGCATGTTAACAATTACACGCAGCCCGGTTAGTCACCACGCTCTGTTCCTCTTTGAAAACTTTATAGCTCTCAGAGTGAAGACAATGTGGGGGGGCAGATCGTTCTAAAGATTACTGAAGTTTAAAGTTACATAGAAGCTGCAGAAGCTGACCAGCTGCAGTATCTGGTAGTGAAAGAAGAGCTTGGTCTGCTGGGGCTGACATGGAGGCTTGGCTCTTGGCTTGCCCTCTTCTTCCCCCCGAGTGTGGAGGAGGGACTGTCCCTAATGTGGCTCAGAAACCCGGCCGGGGACTTCTCTCTGGAGCGGTTTTGGTCACATCGCGGGGAGGAGCGACTCTCGGTTCACCTCACCTGCACGGACCGCTTCTCCAGCAGCACGTGTTTTGACAAGTCATTTCTCTCGCTTGTCAAAGGCGTTTGATGCTTGGCCATATCAGTGCTCCTCACAGCGCTGCTCTCCCTGCTTTGGGCTGGACGTTCCTCTCATTCTCAGGAAGGTCTTGTCGTCCAGCTCCAGCTCAGAGCGAGGCTGGGTCGAGCATGACTTGACTTCTCCGTGGAATCTGGAGAGAAGAGCGGTGTGCTCCTGAGAGAGCTGGCAGGTTTCCCTCCCGTCCTCGCCAAGAAGCGGTTCTCCTCACACGATTTCATGTGTCCAGTTCAACCCAGGTCAGAAACCAGAAATGCAAACCATTCGCCAGTGTTTCTAGACCATCAGAAACCAGCAGATCCTTGGGTGGCTGAGAATGTGTTTACTTAAGCGTGATTGACCCTGCCCGATGGTGATAGTGGGTGTGGGAAGCAGAGCGCCCACAGAGAATGGTCTGTAATGTAACAATCTGAGTTCTTTTTTAAAAAAAAATATTTCTAAGTCTTGTTTTATTTTTTGGAATTTAGTAAGAATTCCATTGTATGTTAGATTTAAAAAGCCTAAGTGCCCCTCAGTAGATGAGTGGATAACAAAGCTGTGGTACGTGTACACCATGGAATACTATGCAGCTGTGAAAAAGAAGGATCTCTTACCCTTTGAGACAGCATGGAGGGACCTGGGGGAGCATTATGCTAAGTCCGTCGGCAAACTACTGCGGCTTGCGAGCCACATGCGGCTCTTTGGCCCCTTGAGTGTGGCTCTTCCTAAGCCTTAGGAGGACCCTAATTAAGTTAATAACATTGTACCTACCTATATAGTTTAAATTTAAAAAATTTGGCTCTCAAAAGAAATTTCAATCATTGTACTCTTGATATTTGGCTCTGTTGACTAATGAGTTTGCCGACCACTGTGCTAAGTGAAGTAAGCCAGTCAAAGATAAGTATCACATGACCTCACTCATATGTAGAATCTAATAAACAAATTAAACTGAAGAACAAAAAGGAGCCAGAGATATGGAAGCACGGAACAGACTGATGCATTTCAAAGGGGAAGGGTCTGGGGATAGAAAGAAATTAACCAGTGAACCAGTCAACATATATGCATAACCCATGGACACGGACAATAGTTTGGGAAAGGTCTGGGGAGGAGATGCGGCGGGATGCAGGGGGTCAGTGTGGAGAAAAAACAGGGGCATCTGTAATACTTTCAACAATAAAGAGAATTAATTTTCAAATAAATATAAATACTTAATTTCTTGATTCAGTAAGCATATTGGTGAAAAGGGAATACTATGTATTTGCTGGAAACAACAGGGACTCTTTGGTCGGTGTGTACGTGACTCCCAGGGTAATGGACAAGGAAGACGAGGTGTGACTCGTGTGTGCTTTTACCTGGCAGCTATCACTTCCTTCTGTTGCTCAGGATTTGAGCAAAAGCTGAACTACCAAGAAGAAAGCTCGGGAAGTCTGAAGGCACGAGTCCCGGTGATTCCAGCCAGGGCACGGGAGGGGTCTTTCTAATTTCTTACCCAATTCGCCATACGGGCGAAGGACAATACAGAGTTGTTTTTCAACTCGAACTTCCTTAGGGAAGTTGGGGGCAGGGACAGACACTGGGCAAGTTTATTGGCAATTACTATCTAATTTCATCATTGTTTTAATTTAATTCAAATATGTCTGACACATTCAAAAAGTAGCTATTTTAAGCAAAACTAAACGACTTCTTGTTGGTAATCTCTGAGGACTGAACTAGTTCCAGTGGACTCATCAGAGACTATTTCCTTTCTCTCCTCTGCTCTTCCCCTCTTTCTTCACTGAGGCCTCTTATTTGGGCCAAATGTATTGTGTTAGCAACTCCTTCAGGTCCCCTCTAAATCCCATGGCTAACTTTGAAAATGATCATTAGGCTCTATTAACAGATGGCAGTGTGGTCATGGAGCTAGTGGACTGTGATAGTCAAAATTGACCACTAAGACTTTTCGTATAAACAGACCAACCTTGACTTTGACTTTTTTTGAATTATCTAAAAATCCAATCATCCTTAATAATGATTGAAATTTATTTCAAAATGTACTTGTTAAATGTAAACAGCTCTGCATCGTATTTACTTTGTTAATGATGGTGCTTATTTGCCCGCACAAATGGCTTTTTAGAAATGAGGTTCAGGTTCATCAACTTGGGAGCAGGTTTCCACGGACTGATGTTGGCTCTCTGCTTTCATATTACTTCATTTATTACATTCTTAAATCAAGTCTTACTTTGGAAGCCAAGAAAATGTTTTATATGCAATCCGGGTGCCTCCCTAGAGCTTCTTAGCTCATTTTCCTTCAGTTAACTCTGTAGGTGCTGCGCCTTCCGAAGTCTGAAGTAGTTTCGCCCATGTGGGCTGGGCACCCGGTTTAAGATGGAATCAGCAAAGACAGCGAAAACAGAAAGAGCACAGGGCATCTCTCTCAAACCTCTGCTTCCTGAGGCGAGGCCACGTCATGCGAGGCGTAGCTCAGTATCCGTTGTTGATAAACGCTGGGAAACGCTTGGACCCATGGAGAAAGCTGGTCTGCCTTTTCAATGACCTGTTCATTGGGCTTTTATATTTCTAGGGCTTTCCACAGACTGAATGTGGAAAGCGGGGGTTAGGCTCTTCCTGGGGAGTTGTAGAGCTAAGTTATGCCGGAGCTAAAAATGCTTTGCTTTGACTGACACCAGGAGTCTTTCAATCCCATCAAGATGCATAAATAGCCAAGTTATTTGTTCATATATGCTCATATGTTCCCAAAAATTTGGGTTTATAAATAGAGCAAATGAATAACGCCTAGACCAGCGGTTCTCAACCTGTGGGTCGCGACCCCTTTGGGGGTCAAATGACCCTTTAACAGGGGTCACCTAAGACCATCGGAAAACACATATATAACTACATATTGTTTTTGTGATTAATCACTATGCTTTAATTATGTTCAATTTGTCACAATGAAATTGGGGGTCACCACAACATAAGGAACTGTATTAAAGGATCGCGGCTTTAGGAAGGTTGAGAACCACTGCCTTAGACAATAATAAACTGAGCTTTCTTTTTTTCTCTTTCTTTTTGGCTATCCATTTATTTATTTATTTTTTATTTTGGGTCAATAGGATCATATAGGTTTCAAGTGTATATTTCTATGACACATATCTGTGTATTGCATTGTGTGCCCACCACTCAACCAACTAAAATCCACCAATGTCTTGCCGGTAGGTTTAGTTTAGATCAGGTTTTTAAAAATTGAGTTAAAAATACATACAACCTAGTATTTTTAAACCCATTCTTCCCAAAAAGTCATTACCACTTTCTCTAACTTTTAGTATTAATTGCCTTTTGAAATTAATCAATATGGAAAGCTTATATGAATGAAAAACTCATATGGAAAACTTTTTAAAGCTTTATAATTGATTTTTAGAGAGAGAGGAAGGAAGGAAGGAGGAGGGAGAGGGAGAAACATTGATGTGAGAGAGAAACATAGATCTGTTGGCTATCCCCCACATGTTCCCTACTGCGGATGGGTGCCCGCAACCCACTGAACATACAGCCTCAAATCATCTGCGTTCCACCTAGGTCAGCACAACGAACATATCACTTGCTTATTCTTGAGGAAGTGATGGCTACTGACCTCAGTTTTTGGCCTATCATCTCTTGGATAACACTGTGTTGAGCAATAAAAGTGCTTTCACTACCTTTTCCCAGGAAATGTATTCTCACCGAATTTAAGACCAGAGGTTTATCTTAATGTTTTAAAAGTTTATAACTTGATCCAACAAAAAAAAAATAAATAAAAGTTTATAACTTTATTTTTTTAAACAAATAAGAGCAGATGAGGGTCACTTGTAATGAGAGATGCTTCTGGATACGACTGAGGTTACAAAGGTTGCATTTTCTTTTCTAGCCAAATTAGCAATTTGCTCCCATTCCCATGTTTCTCTATCTGAAAGGGAGGCTGCATATGCTACGCTGTCAGCTTTTCCAGCAACACTCACAAATATTTTCCTTATGCTGCAAACTAAACCCTTGACTCAGTGTTTCGCCGAAGACATTATTCATTTCGAAACAACACAGCTGCAATTCAGACTTTATGTCTGATACCTTTCCTCCCTGAGTTAGGTTGCAAAAGTAGGCCAACATATTGAGAGAAGTACTTTAATACATTTTATTGAGAGAGAATCGTCAATAAAGTCAACTTTCAAGGGCTGAGAGGAGGGGTGTTTCTATTGTTAGCAGGGTAATCACAATCTTTGTAACATATATGAAACAGGATAGATAGACAGTATTTATAGATTTAAAAATACTGCTGACTCAGTTGCTTTATTCATTCTTAAATATCACACCTTTTATAAAATGTGTAAACAAATAGGTCAATCAGTAGATTCATTCTCATCTTTTTTCTTCTCTCCATGGTAAATGGTGAAGGGTTGTGTCTTGTAACATGAACGTTTATGAAATAGTTCATGAAGCTGATGGCATCATCCAAGAGGAGCCGGGCTGTGGAGCTAGAGTTTATGAGAGGTGTGAGAGCTGTGGGTGAACCATGTATCCAGCTGTAGGAGACGGACACAGTCAGACAGGGGGAGAGCTTGGCATCCAGAAAGCAGTTGAAAGGAGGTGATTCCATTAGAAGTCAGTATCAAAGAGGTTCAGACAGTAACACTAGATTTTTATGAGACCAATAAGACACTGTAACGAGAATTTCTGTGGAAAATAACATATCAAGGTCAGACGTATGCCTCAAGATGGTCTTTGTGACTAAACAAACATGACATTAGTCACTGGGATCGAAGAGCAGAGACAAGATTTCAGCAATGACAAAGGAGTGGTGGAAAGTAAGGCAGTGATACCATGCTAGGAAAATGTTCTAGACTTTCTAGGCACGATCTCTTACTCAAAAGGGAAGAAAAAAATGACTCTAGTAAATTGGGGGCCAAGATGAGGATTTGTTCCCACCTCCGTAAAAGTAAAAGATGAGAGATCAACAGCAACACTGACTTCATGCGGTTCTAGATTTTGCAACTTTAATTTCGGTCAGAATTGATTGCAGTGCAGACATGAAAAATAGTGGGGAAAAACATGGAAGAGGAGGAAATTAATCAGAAAAACAGCAGTATAATGAAAGGACCCAGAAAATCTCTGAGACACTTCCTGTTTCTGATAATGATAGACTAGGTTATTCATCCTGCTGGAAGCAATTTAAAACTTAGGTAAAAGATTGAAAAATAAAATTTCCTTTAAAAAACACTTAAGAAAACAACAAGATTGCAAACAATTATTAATGACAAAGGGAATGCTAGAAATCAAGGAGTCAAGCAAGCGTAGAAGCTACTTTTGCCCTGTAGGCACTTGTTGACCTAGAAAATTAAAAACAAAACAAAACAAAACTGCTTTATGATGAAGGGGACAGAATTCAAAGCCGAGGGCACATGTAAGTGGAGAGTCTGACAGGAAAACCTTGATATCTTGGACTGTAAGGGCTACACACTCCAGAAGGACATAAACCAGAAGGGAACCAGTCTTTGCATATCATTATAATCCAGGATTCTACCCCATTGGTGTTCCAGGAAATTTGAAATGTTGGCATGGTTTAACGCGGACATGGACAGGGAGTATTCCTAGTCATTTGTCAGAAAAAAAACATGATTCATGTCTTAAGAAATGAATCTTTTTCTTAGGGACAAATTTTTAAAAATATAACCAGTAATAGAAGATAATTGGTTACAAGAAAATGACTGTGAACCAGAAGAAACAAGAGAAAAAGGAAGCCAACTGTAAAGACTTCAGATTATCAAATTATTAGATGTAGACTAATTATTCTCTTTACTGTAATTAAGGAAAAAAGACAATATTTTGGATATTAACCCTTTATCAAATGTATCATTGCCAAATAATGTTCTCCCATGCAGTGGGCTCCCTTTTCGTTTTGTCGATGGTTTCTTTTGTTGTGCAGAAGCTTTTTATTTTGATATACTAGTAGTCCCATTGATTTATTTCCTCCTCAGTTTCCTTTGCTTTAGGTCTAGGAGATGTATCCATAAACATAGTGCTATGAGAGATGTCTGAGATTTTGCTGCCTATGGTTTCTTCAAGGATTTTTATGATTTTGCGACTTACATTTAAGTCTTTTATCCATTTTGAGTTTATTTTTGTGTATGGTGTGAGTTGGAGGTCTAGTTTCACATTTTTTTTGCATCTCCAATTTTCCCAACACCATTTATTGAAGAAACTATCTTGACTCCATTGTATGCTCTTGCCTCCTTTGTCAAATATTGAGTGTAATGGGTTGGGTCAATTTCTGGGTTCTGTTCTGTTCCATTGATCTATATGCCTGTTCTTGTGCCAGTACCAGGCTGTTTTGATTATGGTGGCTTTGTAGTATAACTTGAAATCTGGTATTGTAATTCCTCTGACTTTGTTTTTCTTTCTCAAGATCTCTCACTTTCCACAGGATGTCAGGCCACACGACCGCTCTGCTGGCTCTGAATTTGGCAGCTATGATTCTTCTGAAATGAGGCCTTTTCCCTGCCTGACTGTACCAGGCCTCCCTCATAGATGTCCTGGCAAGGACTCTCTGTTGGCATGAAATCACCTCATAGATCAATTACTTCTCCAAAAACCTCACTCCTTTGGCATTCTCAGTTTATCTGACCCACTCGTCACATTCCAGGCCAATGGCCAGAGAGGGGAGGCTTGAACCCATGACTCTCAGCCACCAGCTGCCCCTCCACCCTCTCATTTGTGTGACCGCCGCTTTGGAGATGGGACGTGGCTGGCTGTGGCCCAGGGTTCCCTCTGCTTTTACCTGAATGGACACCTCCTCCGTCTACTTCCCTGAAACTGAAATATTGGATGGGGCCTGGGGAGAGAACAATAGATTGAGGATTATTTGTAAAAGATTGCACGTGTTTCACAAAGATGGAAAGTAAACTGCATCTTGTTGGACTCCAGCCAGTACCCTGCACGGCTGCCTCTTCTCGCCCTCTTTCCCGACACCGTTCCCATCCTCCCCTCTGGCCACTCCGCGGTCTCTGTGAGGATGCCCTTTTCCCTCCTGTTAAACGCTGGTGCCCCTGGGGTTTGCCCTTGGCCGCCTTCTAGTCTCCATCTTCAATCTCACCAATTCCCACAGCTTCAAATAGCATACATTGATTACGGTTCCCTGGGAAGAGAGAGATGTTTTATTTTCCTATCCCTACTTTGCTTACGTATTTACTAGCAGGTGATGGGCACTCAACAAATAATTGAGAGTGAAATGAGTGCGTGCTCTGCCATAACTGAAAAATTCTTGAGATTGTTCTGCTGCAAGTACAGGTAGATAATTACATGTAAACAAAATGCACCCCACACATACATTTAGTCATGATAGGGAAGGTTGCTGTTTTTTTCCAATATAGAGAATTTTCATGTAATGACAGGGAATTTAGATGAAAAGCTAAACATCTCATTATAGACTTTTGGGCTTGGCTCATTGTCCTTCAGTCTGTACAACTGCATGATTCATAGTCACACACAGGCCACACATGGTTCCAAGTCAGGCAGGACAAACGAACCCATTTATTCCATATTGTTTCATTTTAACTCAAGGAGAAGGAATATCAAGCAACCAAATGTTTAAATTATTTCTTTCATTTTCAGAGCTTTATAAAGCTCAAAATTATTTACATCTTTAATTTTAAAGACACACACACACACACACACACACACAAGCTACAAAGGATGATTTCAGAGTAATTGCTAACCAGGTGTCAGATTCCCACCATGAAGTGTGTGTTGGAAATTCACTCCTGACCTTTTATCTTCTCGTTCACAAGGGAATGAATTGATTAGCTAATGATTTAAGAAACTTAAAGTCAAGCCCTAGCCAGTTTGGCTCAGTGGATAGAGCGTTGGATTGCAGACTGAAGGTTCACAACGTGTCTCACAAATCGATGTTTCTCTCTTTCTCTCTCTCTGTCTCTCCCTCTCCCTTCCACTCTCTCTAAACATTAGTGGGAAGATGTCTTTGGTTGAGGATTAACAAAAAAATAAAAATAAAAACTTAAAGTCAAAACTTTGATTTAATTTCTTTGAAGGTAACAAGAAATCACATTCTCATTTTACATGCTAACAAAATAAAAACATTAGTAGCTGATTAGTGAAAAGATTGCAGGTTGGGGAAAACATCCCTCTATTCATAAGTTTTAAAAAAATTCAGGTTGTTGAGGTTATTTCTCAACTGTGAAATAAAAATTAAAACTTTTCATTTCCATTTTCTTAGCACAGAAGAGACCCACATGTGGGCTCATAGCTGTGGTTTGAGTATTGGTGTATTACTCTTGTTTTAGCTTTAGCCCTCATTAATGCACATGTATGAATATGATTATACTATACATACAAAATTTAAAAAAAAGAAAAATGACTCAAATAAAATATTTAAAATGTTTGCATATCTTCCTATTGTAAGAGTTCAGCTTGCTATATTATTTTTGAGACAACATCTGATAATGGAGGGAGGTGCTTATTAAATATATAGAAACCACCTTAGTAATAAAAGGGAGCTTATTTCTAAATATGGGATTTGATTCATGATCCCAAATTGCACTGATAATTTTTCTTTATCAACAAATAGACATAAATCGATTTTTAATCAGTATTTATATTCAAACTCAATAAACAAATTTTGTACAGTTTTAAATAATGGAATATATGTGAATCTGAATTCTTATCTGCATCTTCAATTGGTGTATGATAAACATTCTACAGTAATTGATCTAATGCATCAAAACACAGAGTATAGCCCTAGGCAGTTTGGCTCAGTGGTCCCTGGTTTGATTCCAGTCAAGGGCATATGCCCGGGTTGTGGGCTTGATCCCCAGTAGGTGGTGTGCAGGAAGCAGCCCATCAGTGATTCTCTCTCATCATTGATGTTTCTGTCTCTCTCTCCCTCTCCGAAATCAATACAAATATAG
>NW_005358520.1:294889-298964 GCF_000412655.1 Myotis brandtii | reverse complement strand
CTTTCACAGGGGTCGCCTAAGACCATCCTGCATATCAGATATTTACATTATGATTCATAACAGTAGCAACATTACAGTTATGAAGTAGCAATGAAAATAATTTTATGGTTGGGTCACAACATGAGGAACTGTATTTAAAGGGCCAGGAGGTTGAGAACCACTGCGCTAATAATATGCATAGAAGCTCAACCGCTCGTTATGACATGCCCTGACCACCAGGGGCAGACAGTTGACTGGTCGACCAGTCGCTATGATGTGCACTGACCACCAGGGGGCAGATGCTCTGACCCGTAGGTTAGCTTGCTGCTGGGGTCCGGTGAGCGAGACAGGCCAGACATGCCCTGGAGCCCTCCTGTGGTCCCTCTCTGGCTGGCCAACCTCCTGCATTCCTCCTCGTCTCTGATCATGCACCGGTGGGGTCCCTCGGCCTGGCCTACGCCCTCTCGCGTTCTGGGACCCCTCAGGGGATGTCGGAGAGCCGGTTTTGGCCTGATCCTGCAGGCCAGGCAGAGGGACCCCACTGGTGCACAAATTCATGCACCTGGCCTCTAATTTAAAAAACAAAACAAACAAACAAACAAAAAAACACAGAGTTTATTTCACTGCTAGGAGAACTTCCATGACATATTTCCAGAATTTTAATTACATTTTCCTCAGACAAACCTCAGCTCTCTAATGCTGTCACTCCTTTCAAAGAAAGCATGCAGATTGTATAGGGGCCTCTCCCAGCCTCTATTATATCCCTCCATATTATAACTCCATATATTTTTTTAATTTTTGTTATTAAAAATATATGTGTGTATATGTAAATGAGACAAAGAAACCTGGTAAAGTGGAACTCTGGCTTACTTGAGGGTAGCTTGCACATTCTTAATGCTGCAGCGATGGCTTAGGGAAGACTGTGTGTGTGTGTGTGTGTGTGTGTGTGTGTTAGTGCAAGAGGAGGAGAGAGTGTGAAGAGATTGCAGACCGGCCTCTCCGGCCCTCTCCATTTTAAGAAGCAGGATAGCTATGTGTTTTTGGCTGGATGTAACCAAAAGCTTTCTTTTTTCAATTGCTTTCAGCATCTGTCTGTCTGCCTCTCCTCAGGCAGCTTCTACACGCACAGCGTGGCAGTGCCCAGCATTGAGGGCCAGACTTTGTTTGCTGTCCTCCTGTTGACCACCCACAGGACGAGGCAGGGATGGCCTTTACGTTTTCCTATAACCAAGACCACATGGGGACACACTTCCCGGGGCCTCTTTCCATTCGGGAAATTAAACCCTTCTTGGAGCCCATCTCCAGCAGCACCAGATGATCTGCCTGTGAGTACATCGCCGGTGTGAGCACATCTCCAGGGAATGTGGTGTAGCTGACCTAGAAAACTGCAGCCTCACCAGACACAGTCACGGATCTCAGAGCTGCAAATGCCACGGAGGCCGAGTAAAATCCAGCACTTCTCCCTGGCGAGGAAACTGAGGCTCAGAGAGATGGAGCTCTGGCCCACGGTGAACAGGAACCAAATGGGCTCGCTGAGCTGGTTTTCAGCCAGCGTCCACTCCTTTGAGCTAATGCATCCCCACTGAACACATCAGTACACCTAGCCCCGCAGGAGGTCTGCCCACTTGCTCAATTGTACAATCACTCCTTCTCATTCCCTTCCATGTCATCCCTGAAAGTGTCAAGTAATCGCAGAATTCGGTTTCAATACTTAACACGACCCAGCGCTTCTGCCTTGAACCCAGTTCAGGATCCTCTCATCTGGGATGAGCTGCTGGGATGTTGCCTTGTCCCGCCCTGGCACGAGAGTGACGCCACGCTGACCTTCATACTGGAGTTAAGTGGTTAAGGCCATTGTATCACAGCATTGGAGTCTTCTGAACTCGACTATACTCTTCCCTTTACCAGGGTGTTGTATATTTTCAAATGTTTCATGTTACTAATTAGCATTTTATTTTCGCCTGGGGAAGTCCTTTCAGCATTTCTTGTAAGGCAGGTTCACTGGTGATGAACTTCCTCAGCGTTGGCTGGTTGGGCAAGTCTTTATCTCGGCTTCATTTCTGAAGGACAGCCTTGCTGGGTCGACTGCTTCCTTCTTTCAGCGCTGAGTCTATCATCCCATCCTCTCCCGCCTGGAGGGCTTATGGGATTCCCTTGGGGGAGATAGTTTTTTTTCCTCTTGCTGCTTTTAAAAGTCTCTCTTTGTCTTTGATTTTAGACAGTTCTATTACAATGTGTCTTGAAGAAGATTGCTTTTGATTAAGATTTTGAGGTGACCCAGTCGCTTTATGAACTTGGATGCCCACATCTCTCCCCAGATTTGGAAAGTTCTCAGCCATTGTTTCTTTAAATAAGCTTTCTACCCTATTCTCCCTCTCTTCTCATTCTGGGTCTCCAGTGATGCACACATTATATCTCTTCATGATGTTCCAGAAATCCTGTGGGATTTATTCATCACTCTTCATCTTCTTTTTTCCTTCTTTTCGTTCCTCTGATTGTATACTTGCAGTTGATCTGTCTTCAGGCTCACTGAATCTTCCTTCTGCTTGGTCAGGTCTCTTCTCTATTGAATTGTTCATTTCAGCCATTGTATTCTTCAGATCCAATGTTTCTGTTTGGTTCTTTTTTGTTTCCTATCTCTTTGTTGGACTTCTCATTTTATTCTCTTACTGTTTTCCGGATGTTGTTAAATTGTTTATCTTTGTTCTTTTATTGTTTCCAAGCATTTTTAGGAAATTGTTTTGAATTCTTTGTCAGGCGAGTCCTGGATTTACATTTCTTGGGGGCCATGAGCTGGAGTGTTACTGTGCTACTTTGATGGACTCATGTTTCTCTGAGTCTCTGTGCTCCTCGAAGCTCTATGTGGGTGTGTGCATATTCGAAGAGGCAGTCACCTCTTTCAGACATTATGGATTGCCTTCAGGAGGAAACGTTCAGTGGTGGTGGCAGGCTACAGTGTGCTACGATCCCAGGTCTAGGGGTGTAAGGTGCCAAGTGCAGGGTGGTGTTGTGGCACTGGGTCCATGGGAGTGCGATTTCTCTTCAACGCAGATCATTGGGGTTCACAGCTTCAGCGTCTGTGTGGTTCTTGGCAAGGGCTATGAGGGATCTGCAGTGGCTGCAGGGCTGTTGTCCTAAGTAGCATCTCCAGGTCCTGAGGCTTGGAACCAGAGCAGGCAGGGGTTGTGGCCATAGCCGGGTGTGCACGCACTGCTGTGGGGGCAGGTGTAGGGTTGGGCCATAGCCGGGTGTGCACACACTGCTGTGGGGGCAGGTGCAGGGTTGGGCCATAGCCGGGTGTGCACGCACTGCTGTGGGGCAGGTGCAGGGTTGGGCCATAGCCGGGTGTGCACGCACTGCTGTGGGGCAGGTGCAGGGTTGGGCCATCGCCGGGTGTACACGCACTGCTGTGGGGGCAGGTGCAGGGTTGGGCCATCGCCAGGTGTACACGCACTGCTGTGGGGGCAGGTGCAGGGGCTCGAGTAGTAGGAGGAGCTGTTTGCAGACACATGCAGTGCAGTGATGAGAGCCAGTGCAGGCGGCAAGGTCTGGGCCACCTGCGGGCCCTGGCAGCTGGAGAGGGCTGGCTGTCGCTCTGCACTGCTCTGTTTGCGGGTCTCCCCACAGCAGAGGTGGTGCAGGAACACGGCTGGAAGGGCCAGCTGAACGCCCCTGCACTGGTGCGGGCCAGCGACAGGAGTGGCGCCTGATGAGGCCCACAGGCAGCAGCAGGGCCTGGTGTCAGTGTGGTCTCCTGGGGGCAGCAGTAGCAGGAAGGACACTGAGGAGCTGGAGGGCTGGCCGGGCCTGCACCAGGCAGTGTGCTCGGTGCTATGAGGGATCTGCAGTGGCTTTTGTGGGTGCCACCTGGGCGGGCATTTTGCGCACAGAGGCCAGGGTTGGCTGCTGGGCCGTTCCCAGACCAGCGGGGGCCAGTGCGGGGGAGGAACAGGAGGCACCAGGTGAAAGCTGTGGCAGCTGCTAAAGGCTGGTGGCAGCTGAGCTGGCCGTTGGCTTTCTCAGTGGCAAGAGCTTCTGGGGTTCCTACAGAGCAGGTCCCTGGGGGCCAGGGTCACTCCCTCTGAGCAGCTGCCAT
>NW_005358520.1:294343-294558 GCF_000412655.1 Myotis brandtii | reverse complement strand
CCCCCCCCCCCCCGTGTCTCTCCATCTGAGCTCTGCCAGTCTGAAGGGATGACGCCGAAGTAGGACCTCGGTGGGTGCCCCGAAAGGCTGCGGAAGCTGGGTGCTCACCCCACTCTCTTCTCCTGGCGACGCGAACTCTTTCCAGTTGGGGAGTGCGTTCCTTCTTGGTGCTGAGAGCGCTGGCCTGGAGCACGGGCGGTGCGGGGTGCGGGGGC
>NW_005358520.1:283558-294189 GCF_000412655.1 Myotis brandtii | reverse complement strand
GGGTGCGGGCAGTGCGGGGCGGTGCGGGTCTGTCTTCCTTCTCTGTCTGTGTGGTTGTCATCAGGGTTTGGTGTCTGTATCCAGGGGCGTTTCTTACATGAACCCCGAGCTCCTGGAGCTGCGGTTGGAGGCGCCTGTTGCTAGAGGGAGGCTGGGTCTCTCATGCCGCCATTGAGGTGGCATCACCTCCCGTTACTGGTCGTCTGGAGAAACATTAAATTTTACTTTAATAGATACAAAGTGGGTTTAAACAGAACCAGAAGATATTCACCTTAACAAGCAACATGTTCCCTAGTTATTACTATCTGTGGTCGTTGTAAGAGGTCCCTCTGCTTTGTCCAGATGCAACATCTACCTCGTTCCCTTACGTCCCTCTTACCCAGCTACTGTCCATGACACACAGGCTCGGCCAATCAGCCCTAACGCCCTTGCCCTGTTGTCTTTCTGTCCTACCAGCCTGTCAGGCTAAACCCAGCGTGGCTGTACCCACATGTCTATGTTCCTGGGCTGCTCCTAACCAGCTAACAGCTGCGGAGAAGGTCACAGCATAGGGCAGCCTGGGTCACTACACACTCATTCCCATCCTTACAGGGCCCTTGGCATGGCCAGACAGTCCTACTCCGCCTCCGGGCTAATTTCATCCTCGCAGGTGTGCTAACCAGCAGCCAGGCCGCTCCCCAGGAAGCCTGCCTGCAGGCACTCACGCGCTTCATGGGCTGGACCTGGGGTCTGAGGACTGGAGGGGACAGAAGGAAGGGATGCCCCTCCTGCGATCCGGTCACATTCCCCATGGGCTCTCGTCTCGCTCTCATTCTGGGCTCTTCTACCAGCTGCGTCTAGTCTGACTCCCTGCAAAGCACTTCATCTGGCAGCCAGAGTGAAGTTTCCCACAACATAAACAGTCTCGTTTCCATTTGAACTCCTCTGTAGCTTCCCACTTATTTCCGACTAACTGCTGATCTTGGTAAGCAAGGCCCGCACGGTCTGGCTGCTCCCCGCATCCCAGCCTCATCGCCACTCAGCTCTCCCTCCTCCCTCTGCCCAGCCACAGGGAGACTCTCTCCGTCCATTGTGCTCACGAGGCTGCATCCCCTGCAGGCCCTTCATGCATGCTCTTCTCTCTGCCTGACATGTCCTTCAGTCTTCCTCTCACACGGTTAGCACCTACTCATCCTTCAGCTGTCAGCGCAAAACCTCATTGCCTCTAGGCAGCCACCTCTCTCCAATCACATTTCCTTCAGAGCATCTTCCAGAGAACAACTGGCCCTGTGGTTCTGCCACCGCTGCTTTCCTTCTGTTCCACTGGCGGGAAGGCTGCCTGAGAGCAGGTCCTGTGTCTCGCTTTCTTTATCTGGCATCACCGTGCCCCGCCCAGAGCCTAGGACAGGGTTTGTTTAAAATCTGTTAAACAAGCGTAGAGATGGTCACATGCCACCCGTATTCCTTTTGCTTCTTTTGTGGCTCCTCCAGTCAACAACTTTGCTTCTTGGAACTATGCAAGTTCCAGGAACTATGTGTGATGCCACCCCCTCGGGCAACGGGACCCTTCTGCCAAGTACCTATGATCCAAGTTATCTTTCTACAAAGCGCACTGGGGAAACGGCAGTAAACATTTCTTTTTATTTTACATTTTTAAAAATTTATTTTGATTGATTTCATAGCAGAAGGGAGAGGGAGAGAGGGAAACATCAATGATGAGACAGAATCATTGAACGACTGCTTCCTGCATGTCCCCTACTGGGGATGGAGCCTGCAACCGGGCATGTGCCCTTGACTGGAATCAAACCCGGGACCCTTCAGTCCACAGGCCGACCCTCTATCCAGTGAGCCAAACCGGCTAGGGCAGTGGTCGGCAAACTGCAGCTCGTGAGCCACATGCGGCTCTTTGTCCCCTTGAGTGTGGCTCTTCCACAAAATACCACGTGCGGGCGCGCACGTACAGTGCGATTGAAACTTCGTGGCCCATTCGCAGAAGTTGGTATTTTGTGGAAGAGCCACACTCAAGGGGCCAAAGAGCCGCATGTGGCTCGTGAGCCGCAGTTTGCCGACCACTGGGCTAGGGCAACAACATTTCTTAATTTATGATGTAATTTAACCCTCTGGGTTCAGGGCAAACTCATCATGGACTGAAAGATGAAGACTTGGCATCTGGTTTGGAATTTGTCTGGCTCAACACATTTACCCCCAAAATTAATGTTAAGGCGTCTTTATTTGAAAATGGCACCTCTCATTTTTAGCAAAGTGAGAGCACACAGCTGGGTGACAGATGTACATGTGTCAGAGCTCAGAGGGGAGCCGGAGCATGTTGGCACTGTGGTCCTGTTGTTTCAAGTGGAAAGATTTTCATACATTAGCATCATGCATTCCATGCGGATGCTATGGCAAACCCACACTGCCTATGTGTTACATTTGTGTGTGTGTGTAAATCATGCAATGTCTTGACACATTTTTCTTGCCACTCATGTGAATCTGAATTTGGGCAGTCATACCTCCCGCAGATAAAAATTCTAGGTAAACCTTTACTCAGAACTGAAGGGAGATGCTCACCACATTCCTTAACTTTTTATTAAATTGATGTAATATTTGTGTAGACATCCTAAAGTTAAGTGAAAACTTTATTTAAATGAGTCTATTTTTAGATTCTGGCTTTCTCTCCCATAGAAATTTTAAAATCTGGTTGTTTTAACATGCATATAAATGATATGCATTAAGTTAATTAGACTGAGTATTATTCTAGTAATATGATGGCATAATATTTAATACTTTTATAAAACAATAGCCATTCACACACACTAATGGGGGGTACAGGGGCTGGGGTGACTGGGGTGAACCTGACGGTGTGTGCCTATTTTAGGGGAGTCAGACACTATTGTTATCTTGCCAACATGGAGCAGGTACTGCTAGACCTTGTGGTTTTTCTAGAGAAGTCGAAAATTTAGATCTTATGTGAAATATCCCAAAGATAAAATAGTCATATAAAACTTTGCAAAATTCTTCGGATAAATCTGTGGGTTTTGTGTGATATAATGACCTCTTCAAACTTTTTGGTCTAGTGAGAACATTGTGTATTGAAAGTGCATGGGTTTTGGAGAGAAACAGACCAGAGTTTGAACTCGGACGTAGTTTCTTGTGTGGCTGGACAGTTCTTCCAGCCCTTTTGAAACTTTGTGTCCTAACTTTGGAAATGAAGATGTTATAGTGTTTTTTTAAATATCTGTAATATCTATAATAATAAAAGCGTAATATGCAAAGCGACCCAACGGCCGTCCAGACAATCGTCTGGACAACCTTCCGGATGAAGTCCGGGCTGCGAAGGCCTACCCTTGCATGAATTTCATGCATTGGGCCTCTAGTAAGTAGATAATGAATGAATAGAAGTTTCTTCTCATTTCCAGTCCCCAGTCTTTAATTACTTGCACCCAAGCTTCCTTTAATAACCATAAAGCAAGGTGACCACATAATCATAATTGCTCATTTTACCCTGTGCACCCAGGCAAACGTACTCCACACTTTCCAATGGCAAAGTAAGTTTTAAGTTGAAAACTAAGACAGGTCAGTGCACCTGGAAGATGGTCCCCTGGAGGGACATCTTTAAGCACTTTAGGTATTTTTATAGGGAGGATGGTGAGCAAATGTGCTTCACCATCACCAAGGCATGACCTAGAGGAATGAACAAGCTGTGGCTCTAAGGAATGAGGTAAATGGGAGAGAACGAGAGAGCAAGAGGCTAGGAAGTGTTAGTGACCAGCTAGGATTACAGGTGGCATTCGAATTAAGTCTCCCAAGCTTTCCAAAATCAAAATTAAAACTCCATAGGAAACCAGGTTGGCTGTCTCATCCTCAGACTCAGCTAGGATATTCACAGAATCATTAGTGGGAATAGTCTTTCTGTTTCTTGAGTACAGGTTCAACAAGATTCTGGTGTTTCATTCAAATTCACCCAGCTCTTGAGAAGTTGTAAATAGTTGCAATGAAAATGCAGGTATTAGCACTTTACACATAGAAATGCTTACTGAGAACTAGATACAAACTATTACTTGAGCTAATGTGTTGGCTGGCCAGGCCTATGCAGTCGTGCCTAAGTGTTAGGTCCAGTAAGTCCAAAATCCAGTTCTCCCAGATGGTTGGTGCCAAAGATAATCTTTTGATGAAATCGATGCAATGACTGTGTAGACACATCCTAAACAAGTCATGTTCCCTGTAAGATGTAAATAGCAAACTCAACAAGCCTCACGAAGAGTTCTTGAGCCTGAATGAATTTCAGAGACTTTCTAATGTGATCCATTGCATCGCAGGCGAGGGAACCAAGACCTAGCAAAATTAAGTGATTGGCCAACATCAAATGACTTTGATTCTCTGCCTCTTATTTTAGTGTTCTTTCTGCCATAGTTGTGCTAACCATATTAATAGGAGAGGACAGAGGACTAACGAGGAAAAATATCTCCCTCCCCCAAAAAACAATGAAAGAATATGAGTGGAAAGAATGAGATAAACAAGGAGAGAATAGAGATCAAAATTAATGAACTGAAGGGATGGAGAAAAGGAGAAGAAAAGTGCAGAAGTGGCACATAGAGTAAGGGAAATCACAAACAGACCCACTGCCGTGGGTTCCTCATTGCTTTCAGCGGTCTCTACTTCATGAACTGCTGCATCCTCAGAGTCAGAGCTCAGAGCTATAAGCAGGCCATGGAGCATGGAACTCCCATCAGGGGGTTAGCTCATAGGGTTTAAGCAAGTGCAGCATTCCTTTAAGTTCATATAGAAACAGCCCAGAAGGAATTTGCCTTGTTAAAACATAGACATGATCAACTCAGTAAAAATGCTTTTATTCCTCCAGACACTTCTATCCGATTTGGTGCCAAGAAACCTCCTTGACACAGTTTCAGATCAAAGCGAACAGTGTAATGAAGTCAGCCTCACGGTGGTTTGAAAAGCGAGCGTGGTAGTCAGCCTGTCTGGGTTGGAGTCCCGGCTCTCCACCTTCGGCACGTGATGTCACCATTCTCTAGCAATCTGACCTTCCAGGTGTCATCTGCTGCTCGCTCCCACCTCCTTCGTTTAGGCAGGCAGCGCAGCAGGGCCTTTTCCGTGCGGCCACACCACTCCCCGCCAGCTTCATTTCAACGTGGCACCTGCCGCACAGGAGGCAGCTGTACTCCGGAGTCCGCTGCACGGGACTCAGCAAAGCATCATCATCCTGTTTCCTCTCATTGACCCTGATATGTCCAAGCACCCCTCCCCCCGGGGGCAACTGCGAAAGGGGGAGACAAAGTGTGTCCTTTGCATGTGCTCTCATTTTTCCCATCTCCGTCCCATCCCCACAGTTCCTACTCTAATTGCTCATGAACACCGGACTGTGGACACACTGTTGTGAGCTCTAGAACATAGAAATGCATTTACATTTGTAATTACTTTAGAAGTCTTTATTACTCAGAGTTACACAAGAAATATAGATTTAAGATATTATGCCATCTTATAAAACTTAATCTAGAAACATAAGCCTATAGTTGAAATTTTGGGAAAATAAACCTCCTACAATTTTTTAGACAGATGCCATATATCATGGCGCCCCCATGGGTCACCGTGTCACATACTGTGGGCAAGTGTTGCCAAGTATTTTTGGTAAAGATACAATTCACTGAAGCTTGGGAGGGAGGATGTTTTGTTGTTTGTGTTGGTGTTTTTGTTTATTATTAATACTAGAGGCCCGGTGCACAAAATTCATGCACGGGTAGGGTTCCTAGGCCTGGCTGGCGATCAGGGCTGATCGAGGCTTTCCGGCTGCCGGCCTTCCTTCATTTCACATCGCCCCCTGGTGGTCAGCGCACATCATAGCGAACAATCGAACTCCCGGTCTCCCAGTTGAACTCCCGAGGGAACACTTTGCAGATTAGCCTTTTATATATATATAAATGTTTGACTCGGCATTTGATTTATAATAAATTGGTTTTGCAGTATGGTATCAAATTCATTATTTTCCAAAGAAGTTTGATTGATATTAAAATAATTGGCAAATACTCCTCATTAAGAGGAATGTACACATCAGATCGTATTTTTAAAAAACTACCTTGTTTGTCTTATCACAGCTTTTAGTGTAAACACATTTCATAGGAAATGTGAATCTGCTGGCTCTTATTTTGAGGCATCAGCTAAGTTCTCTCTCAGTGCTTTGTCTCCAGAGGCTTCTTCTCAGCCTCACTCTCACCACACCCATGTCGCGTCTCATCCAAAAGGAATTCATATTTCTCAGCAAAATGATTGGGGATGGGAGCATTCTGGCAGCTCAAATGCATCTTTAGGGTGACTTGGGGAAGTGTTTCTCACTGATAAGCATAGAACAAGTTCAGAGAGTATTTGTGTCATTAAAGCGGCTCTCAGCATGTCGTTTATGGACATGACACGGTAATGGAGAAGGTTAACTTAGTTTTCAGGGCTGTTCCTTGCTTGTGTGAAAGGATAAAGGCAATATTGTATTTTCTCTTTGATCGTGGTCATTATAAATTTGGCTTTTCCCCTAAGTTCCTTTGGTTGTCTATATTCCACAAATATCTTTTCTTCCCTTTGGAATGTACATAAAGTTGATGTGAAAGAGGAAAACAGAAAGGAGTGAATGTTTCATAATATAAGTCAAGAGTTTAAAAAAATGATTCTATTGAGTATATTGTCAGAATTGCTGGCTGTGATCATTAGCTTTATGACAATAAACCACATGGTAGTTATAATTAATGAATCTAAATTACAATAAAGTTGTAACATAATTCACAAATTTTCCCTATGAGCTCTGTATATAGCAAACCATTGTCTGTGGCCTGGAACAAATTCCTTGACGACTGTTTACCTCAATTTGCTTATCTGTAAAATGGGAATAATAGTGGTAGCTAACTCACAGGGTTTTGTTTTGTTTTATTAAGGGTTAAATGTAAAGAACATACTAAGTACTACTTAACTATTATTATTATTAACATCATCATTATTATGTTATTAGCCACTGAGTTGTAATGAACATTGGTTCCTTGGACATCGTTTCTGCTTATTTTCACTTTGGCTTACTAATGCCCAAGAATGGGGTTGAGCCATGTGTATTTGGAATATACACCATATTGAGGATACAAGTGGTACCTCAGCTCTTTGTTTAATCTTGTTGTTCATAGAGGAACACCTGATATGTATTGGTCAGTGTTAGACAATGAGAAGTGAGGAATCTCTCACACGAAAAGAGCAAATAATTCAATGTGGGATGAGGATGGTCAAAACAGGTGAGGCAAAGAGCATTCAGGGCTGGGAGCTGGGCTATGTAACATGAAGAATAAAGAGGTGTAGAGGGTCAGGATTGCCCTGGCTGGTTTTGCTCAGGGGATAGAGAATCAGCCTGTGGACTGAAGGGTCCCGGGGTCAAGGGCACATGCCCGGGTTGCAGGCTGGATCCCCGTGTGAGGCATGCAGGAAGCAGCCAATCAGTGAGTCTCTCTCATCATTGATGTTTCTATCTCTCTCTCCCTCTCCCTTCCTCTCTGAAATCAATAAAAATATATTTTTTAAAAAAGCAGAATTGGTATCTCAGGGAAGAAAAGTACGGAAACAAAGATGATGAGGCAATAAGCAATCCAGATGCTAGACGGACAGATCTGAACAACAGGAAGTCAGAATCCTAGAAAGGTATTTTCTTCCATAGAAAAATAACAGAAGTTGCACCAGGGAAGCCTGTCCCTGACCCAGCACGGAATGGTGCCTCCTGTGTTCATTCTGCCCTGAGCAGGCTGGGAAGAATGTGGGTGAGCTTGGCCCAGTCAGGGAGGACATAGTGGCTCGATCCAATACTCTTTCTTCTACAGGTGAGTGAAGGAACCACAGCAGAAGACGTGTCGTTTGTTTTCTATGTATTTGGAGGCTTTGACATCTTTCAGAGTCTTCCAGGGATCGTCTACCTCTAGAGTATTTTGGAAAAGGGTGTTAGATAACATTCATTCTAATCTGGTTCCGTGCCACACTTCCTAGTCTATGTCTGTCTGTGTCCCACCTTCAGCCTCTCCTTGCTTTGCTGCTACCACCCAGATATCCCCTAAACCCGTGGTCGGCAAACTGCGGCTCACGAGCCACATGCGGCTCTTTGGCCCCTTGAGTGTGGCTCTTCCTAAGCCTCAGGAGTACTCTAATTAAGTTAATAACAGTGTACCTACCTATATAGTTTAAGTTTAAAAAATTTGGCTCTCAAAAGAAATTTCAATGGTTGTACTGTTGATATTTGGCTCTGTTGTCTAATGAGTTTGCGGACCTCTGCCCTAAACCATCAACCCAACGGCATTTGTAGAATTTGATGACAGCTTGGAGATAAATGAAAGGACTGTGCTGCAAAGCAGCCTAGAAGTTCCCTAAAATGTACGTGGCTCTGAGTAACTGGACACAGCGTTTACCTCCTGGAGGCTCAGTGACTTCAGTGTGAAATGCGGTGAGATGCACTGATACCCAAGTTCCTTTCTGCCACGAAAATTATCTCTGAATATTTTCCCTGTGGTCCCTTCCCTTTAGCGAGTGCATGAGGAAGATCACAATAGACGCGCCTACGATGTTCCCAGCCTGGCGAGAGACAGCGTTCATAAATGATGCCTGCAGAAGCCAGGTTTCCCCCCAAATGTTAGCTTTCTCCTAACATTTATAAACTTGGTCAGAGCAATCAAGCAATTGACAGGTTTTAACACATTGCGTACCGCATAGAAATCTCTAAGACATACGCCAGGGACTGCACATTTTTGGGCAAACTGCACGTTATTTAAATCATCATAATGCACTTTAGGTGTTGTTTTTCAATAATTATAACATTTTTATTTACAAAAACAATTAAACAGTTAAAGTTCCTAGTACTTTTTTAACGTATGGTACTGCGTAAAACATTTTCCTCTATGAAGAGGGACCAAACAAATTTACATAAGTATCTAGATTCACTCCTTTTTCCATGGGCGTGAAAAACGAGAACACTCGTGAGCTGTCCTTAACAGATGGCGCGCGAAACACGAGAAAACTCCTGAGCGGTACGAAATGTGTTAAGCTATGTAGTAAATATTTCTCCACCATCCAAAATCACAGTCCATAGCAGAGTTCTCTGACTTTGAGACAAATAGTGGCCATAAAAATGCCACGAATATCTCATTCCATGTAGAAGGACAGCAAAAGCAGTGCTGGAGAGTTATGAAACGCTCAGTTATTGGCTAAAATGCCATATAATTGTTTCTCCTGGTACATCTGCATATGGCCCGTTGACCTAAAGAGATAACTGCGCTCTCGCTTTAAAAAGGAAAATGCTGTTAATGCCAGGTCTGCGAAGCCTTTTCCATTTCCAGAAAGAGCCGTTTTGACTACTTCCAGACATGCGCTTTCCCATGAAGGTCACTCAAACGGCCACAGTGGTCAGAAAGGCACCCCGATGAGCTCAGCAGGCCGGTGCCGGCGGTGGAGAGAGTGGACACGCGCCCCGAGGCAGGGGGTAGAGAATATTCGCTCCCTGCAGGCAGTGGCCAGAGAGCAGAAATCGGCTCCTGGTCCACAGGCCGTTCTCTTAACCCCCTGAGCATCCCCTGCAACGCCCCCCCCAGCCATCGCTGCCACTGGGGGAGGCATGGCGTTGACTTGTGCTCATGAACCATGAGCGAGACCGACCAACACCATGTCCAGGCTGGACCACGAAGCCCACCCGCACTCTCTCTCTTCTCTTCCTTCTTTCCCCCGCTGGACAGATGGAGCCCCGCAGACCTAGAGGAGGTGGAATCAGAAGAGAAGGAGTTGCGCCTGCGTATAGCCCTGGGGAGGGGACTGTCCGGAAAAGGTGCCCAGCCGGAAACACCTGTGCTCAGCTATTGCTTGGAGAAGAAACAAATAGCTACTGTGTTAAGCTACTAAAAATGTGCATTTCATACAGAGCTCAGCCCCCCCGATTAATTTAGTGGCCACGCTGCAAGCAGGCTGAGTCCCACCCCAGTGTTTTAAGACGAAGCGGGAGTCTGCAGTGTAATGTGAAATCTCCCGGGTATTAAATACTGACGGATAATTCAAGCATTTCACAAACACCACGCAGCCTCAGCAGACATGTTGGAAGCTAGATTTGATCTTCACGCTGTACCCTTAGGCCTGTGCTGGTCGTGCAGGGTCACTCATTTCCGGAACATTCCCCATCTCCTGACTCACCCAGGCATTCACGTGGCTCTCAGTCTGGAATCTCCTCGCGTCTCTTTCTTCAGGGAAGACATTCCTCACCCTCCAGGCAGCATGCAGAGCGAAGGCTTGGTTTGGTACAGGAAGGGAGCATTGGGCATGATGTTGAAGTTATTGGGTGAGCACGTGTAAAAGAGCCACATGTATAGTGTAGTCAGCATGAAGCAACTGAGACGCAAACTCTCCACCAGACAGAATGCGGACAGCTTGGGAGGTGCGCACAGAAAAAGACATAAGGGGGCGAGCAGAGGAGGCGCGGGGGCTCCTGTGACTCCTGTTCCCTCGGTGTCCCATGAGCGTTGCAGCTGCGGGTTGGTTGCCAGCATCTCGAGCAGAGCAGCTCCCACACCAGGATGGCGCCTGAGGCCCAGGCAGCGCCGGCCGCTGTCAGAGATGCCGCGCAGTGTGTTCGTGGAGTTACTGTGTGT
>NW_005358520.1:267435-283519 GCF_000412655.1 Myotis brandtii | reverse complement strand
CGCCTCCGCTGGGAATGGAGAGGCGCATTAATGAGCGGGCTTCTGAGGGCACACAGTGTTGGGAAAGGCACAGGAGAGGGTTAACAAATCTGTGAAGATTACATTTTACTTTCACGTTTTAAAATCCACCTAAAACTCTTCAAAGACTGCGCTTAATCATGGTCTTCCTGAAGCATCACCATGTGTCATGCACAGGCCGGGAGCGCGGTGTTAGGAAACCCTCCACGCCATGTGTGCCGGAAGCTTTGCTCCTGGCTCCTCTCTGCGAGCCGCATGCCAAAGGCGCTGCTGCCGGGCGTCGGACACCATCTGTTTGGCCCCGTCCCTAAGGGTCTGCCACGTGTGCACCCGATAGCACAGCACGGTGGAGAATGGAGCAAAAGACTACTAACCCTTTAACATCCGGGTCCAGGCCCAGACTGTACAATTCAGTGTGCAGACGATGGAGAAGAGAATTATTTGTTAGTCAGCAGTTGTTGAATATTGATGCTGTGCTCAGAGCATACCTTCCAAACACATCCATTCCAAACAAATCACAAGGACACTTGGGACAAACAAACCGACCTTGAGTTGTTTACGGTGTGGAGACAAAAATGAAAGGTCAGAAGTTTTTTTGTTTGGTTTTGTTTTGTTTTAAAATATATTTATATTAATTTTAGAGAGGAAGGGAGAGGGAGAGAGTGATAGAAACATCAATGATGAGAGAGAATCATTGTTCGGCTGCTTCCTGCAAGCCTGTTGCTAGGGATCGAGCCCACAACCCAGGCATGTGCCCAGGCCAGGAATCGAACCAGCGATCTCTTGTTGCATGAATCGACGTTCAACCACTGAGCCACACTGGCTGGGCAAGGTCAAAGTTTTAATGTTACCTAGAATTGAAAGATTGCATGAATTTAATAAAATAAAAATAGCTAACTAACAAATACATAAAAAGAATTAAAACAAAAAAGATTGCATGGTAACCATTGGGGCCTTTAAACTTCTTGAATAATGTCCTTAGAGAAAGAGGTGGGTAAGAATACTACTTTTTGAATATTCAACATATAATATCTTCTTAATTGGGAAATTATGAGAGAATTTGGTTTTAGTCTGTTTCCTCCAAAACAAAGGAACACTGTTATCAAAATGGCTCTCTGGTGTCCAATAGAATGGCTCAAAGGATTTGCTGTCTTTGTCTTTGACTTTTGTTTGGTTTGGTTCGGGTCATAGTCTAATGTTTGGGTAGCAAGTAGTCTCAGTTGATGACTGCCTCAATGTAAGGGAGTAATTAGAAAGAATGGGAGATTCTTACTTGTATGCCTCACAGGCCTTACAAAGCATGGCTGTTAGTAATCTCTCTAAAATGATAAAGAGAGAATTAAAAACATGCTCTCTCCTTTATATTTTCAGCCATTTATTGGCAGCTTCTAAGAGCCATGGAGCGGCATGTCTGGATCTTTACTGCTGAATCCATAGATAAGAAACTGAATCAGACAGACCGTGTGGTGGTTGAGTTGACGGGGCCCTGGAGATACGCCCTTGTCTGAGGGTAGACTCTGTAGTTGACGTCAAGCTGGCCAGGGGCCCATCAGAGGGGGTCAGAGGTACAATCCACATTCTCTCTACGGCCTCTGATTCTGAAATTTGCTTGAAAAGATTGGGAGAATCAATACATCATGTAAACTTCGGAAACCCCAGCGGAACTCAGAGAGCAGGCTTTCTTGCCTCCGTTGCTTCTGCCCCTGCCAGCAAGTAGGCAGGAAGGTGGCTGAATTCGTTCCAGGTCTCAGCAGCGTTTCATGTTCTAAGTTCACCAGGAATTGTCTGCCAGAGATATGTTGGTTTACCCATTCTTCACTCATAGGAACATATGTGGAAGCTGCTGCTCAGTGCTTGGTATTCCCTTAGGCCAAGCATGGCCCTGACCTAATGGAGCTTAAACCCAGATATGAAGCCATTACACTTAAAACAGTTATACAAATTGGTATTCACTAAGAACAGTATAATTTGGCATTAACAACCATACTGGGAGCTTTGTGTGCCTGTTACTGGAGGACTTGAACTAGTCCTAGGATTTATGGGAGGTTTCCCTAAAGAGGGGACATTTATTTCACTTAAGGTTTGAAAGGTGAATACAAATCAAGCAAAGAAAGGCTCAGAATGGAGAGTGAAAGTGTTTGACTCAGCACTGGCTTTCCGAGTAGGGAGGCTCCTTTCTCAGATTATTGCATCGAAATAAAATATTCGAAGGCCCAACTATGATTTAGAAAAAAACATGCATTGGAAATCTTACCACTTGTAGGGGCACAGACATACACAGAGGAAATATATTATGGAATGGCCAGAAAGTGCTGACATTGGAAAAAGAAAACATATATAATATTTTGAGGGATTATAAAATTAAAATATGGATAATATTATAAAATATCCAGTAGCCGAACAGGACTGTGTACTGACTAGTAGGAGCAACCCGGCAGGATTTTGTGTTTTCCCACCAGGGAGAGGTCTGAACCACTGGAAGCTGATGTGAATATAGAAATGTTGCCGCTGAGACCCAAAGCCTTGCTCAGGGTCCCGGCTGCCGCTTATTAACCGATGTCTCCCTTGGCTGAGCAGCTCCTCACATCCCCTGAGGAGGAGCGGGAAAGTCCTGCCCAACTTGTTCCAGGGACGTTCTGCGCAGCTGCCCTGCCCCCTCCTTTCTGCTGACGGCCCCACACGCTCCCTTCAGCCCCGTCCCCTGAATCGCAGTCAGGCACCACCTGAGCGAGCATGGGCCGTGCAGTTCAGAAGCGCGTGGAGTCCGGCGTGATGACACACGCATGCGTGTAAGTCATTGAGAGGCATCAGTGTGTTCCTCTCCACAGGGACATGACGAGGTTAGGAAACCCGTCGGTAGAACCAATGAACCCAAACACTTCCTTGCCACACAGGCCATGTGGGGTGCAGGTGCCCCTGCTGTCCTCCAGGCTGTACCTCCGAGCTGTGGTTGGGGCCACCCCCGTCTGACATGGCTGCTGGTCTGGCCAGACAGATCTGAGGGTAGGTCGAGAGGGTTCTGAGGCCTCCGAAAGGTCAGGGTGTCCTAGGGTGTGAGTCAGCCCCGTGGAAACTCAGGAGCCTTCCCATAAGTTCTCTCTGTCCTCCGTCTCCAAGTCCAAGGCATGGAACACATGGTGTGAGACGCTCAAACGCAGCCACCGGGGAAAGACCCAGCTGTGTTTGCTGGCTGGTAACCTCACGGCTTTGGCATTCGGAGGCCAGCGAAGGAGGGTGGGGAGCACCGCACAGTCTGGAGGAGGGAGAGCCTGGGCGCGGTGCTGACTGGCGAGGGAGCCAGATGGAAGGTCATGGGGAAAGAGCTGGAAGTTCCTTAGGAGCGACTGATCTCCAGCCAGGAGGGGGGGGGGGGGGGGGGGGGGGGTGCTGGCAGCACATTGCGAGGGAGAGCCCCTCTGCTCTCCTCTGACACATTAAATACAGAGATCGCCACCATTCCTGATTTTTGGGAGGTGCTTCCCCCACCCCTCTCTCTCTAAGTCAGTGGTTCTCAACCTTCCTGATGCCGCGACCCTTTAATACAGTTCCTCATGTTGTGGTGAGCCCCAACCATAAAATTATTTTCGTTGCTACTTCATAACTGTAATTTTGCTACTGTTATGAATCGTAATGTAAATATCTGATATGCAGGATGTATTTTCATTGTTGCAAATTGAACATAATGAAAGCATAGTGATTAATCACAAAAACAATATGTAATTATATATGTGTTTTCTGATGGTCTTAGGAGACCCCTGTGAAAGGGTCGTTCGACCGCCAAAGGGGTCTCGACCCACAGGTTGAGAACTACTGCTCTAAGTCTACAACCATCTAAAGCGGGAGCTTTGATTGACTTCGTAAACCACTTTCACCCAAGTAGGCAGTATTTCCCTTCGTTTCTAAAGCTGTAAATGTTCCCTACGGGTTGCAGTATTAGAGAAGTTCTAGAAGTTTCCAGACTCAACAGAAAGTCAATTCAGTATAAGCCAAGGAACTGAGTCAGGAACAGGGAAACCATCTTAGAAAGTCCCAGTAATTTTGTGAGCAGTCAGCAGAGGAGTGGTGATCATAATGCCTCCCTTTATCTAGTAGGTTTTCCAGAACTTTCACACCAACCTCATCGTTCACAAACCCCAGGGAGGGGAATGGAACAAGAGTTATCATCCACATTGTACCAATGAGGACACTGAGGCTCAGAAAGACCAGTATGACCAAGGACAGCCTACAGGTTAATGCCAGGACTAGAAGCCAAGCTTCCCAATCCAAGCTTTCTCATTTTTCCATGACTCGATGACACCTCTTCCTCTATCTTACAGAAGTCACCCAGGATTGTTTTTAATTTGAAAGGAAAGGGGGAAGAGAAGGATTAGGGAAACGGCTTTAATATTGTAAGAATTAAAAATAAAAGCAAAAACGAGTGTGGGCCATTATATAGTGAGGTAGTGCTTGGCTCACCAATAGGCAGATTACCTAATGCTTGGTGGGGGTTGAGTGGAGGAAACCTGGTGAGGACGGTGCCATTAGCCCTTGTCCATGCTCAGCGTGGAGCCCAAGAGACTAAAATAATCCATCTCTTGCTAAAAATAGCCACATAGTGCCTTCTGACGCCCAAAGACACTTCTAACGGTCAGCCTCCCACGCCCCCAATCATAAAAACAGCTCCCACTTCTCGTTTTAGTTTCAAAACACAAGGTCTAAGATGGGTGCTTTTCAGGTCATTGGTCTTGTACTTCCTGACTTTTTCCCCGAGGACTAAAGTGCCTTTACAGATCAATGGAGTCAAGGCATAGAACTTCTTTCCTTTTAATATCTTTTAATATTTTCCAGAAGGACTGAACAGTTCTTAGCTCACTCAAATAGGACAAAATCATTTTTAATATCCTGGATCACTTTGTCCTAATATAATGAAAAATATTCTTGTTAGAATTCACAATTTGAATGAGGATCCAGTGGCTACATATTAATTCAAGAATGCAATTTGTTGCGTGGCTACCTAAAGAGAATCCTTTCATTGGTATCCAGGCCGTCCTCGGGTTACGTCGGACTCCACCTCCATCGTTTCGTGGTTATGTCGCCATCTCCCATTTATGTATAAAAAAAGTTCTGTCGTTTTGACGTATGTGCTTTATGTTCTTTATTATTTATTTACCACAAGTAAAGGTCAGGAATTGTTCTCTTTCTTTTACGTTTTTTGTACTGTTTCCCTTCATGACTGCTGTGTCTGTGCTCCATGTGAGTGACGCAGGTGCTGATGTAGGTGGTTCCGACTGACGGCGAAAATCCGTTACGTTGCCGTAGGAACGGATCTCCGACGTCACCCGAGGACCTACTGTACTTACTTCTAATGGTCTACCCCAGGGTTAGGTACATTTACCAAACTGCAATTTGACTTAAAATTCTATACTTTCCTCTTTGCTTGATGGACAAAAAACAACTTTATCTTAAGAATGAAGAAGCTCTATTTTTGTTATGCTTACCCAAGGATATGTCTATTGATTTTAAAGAGAGTGGAAGGGAGGAACATTGACTGGATGCCTCCCATATGGCCCTGAGTGGGGATCGAACCAGCAAACGTAGGTATGTGCCCTGACCAGGAATTGAACCCGAAACCTTTTGGTCCACAGGATGACTCCAACCAGCGGGGCCACCGGGCCAGGGCAGTCTCTATTAACATATAAGGAGCAGGAGGTACATGACACAGCCACAGACAGCATGCAAGCGAGCAATGTGAGGGCTCTGGCCGGAGCTGCCAGTCAGCCCTGGGATCCAAGGGCAGGAATTCCATTCTCTCCCTGCCTTCGGATGGAACACCAGTAACCCGGAGAGAAACTGGAAACCTGAGAGCACGCTACAGAGGATGTTTTCTCAGACTAGAGGACACGGAGCGGCCATTTATCACTGAAACAAGGAACTGTCCTCCATCAGGCAGGAAATTGCATAACTTCTCGGAATGTGAGTCCAACTTCCAAAATGAACAACTTAATTTTTTCTCTACAAAAAAAAAAAAATGAGAGTATCCTGAAGCAGCTTTAAATGTTTCATGCTGGTGTCTTAGACACAGAGAATAAGAGCGCTTGGGTGGCATGGAGCCATAAGCACTGGAACAAGAAGAACCACATTCTAAACCAGTGGTTCTCAACCTTCTGGCCCTTTAAATACAGTTCCTCATGTTGTGACCCAACCATAAAGTTATTTTCGTTGCTACTTCATAACTGTAATGTTGCTACTGTTATGAATCGTAATGTAAATATCTGATATGCAGGGTGGTCTTAGGCGACCCCTGTGAAAGGGTCGTTTGACCGCCAAAGGGGTCACGACCCACAGCTTGAGAACCGCTGTTCTAAACCATGAAATGTGAAATTTTATCTTTAATTTTTTAAATGAACTTTTTAATTGAAATGAAACATACTGTGGAAAATACTTAAAATCAAAGTGTATAGGTTGACAGATTGTCACAAGGAGAACATATCCATGGAACTACCAACAGGGTCAAGATTTAAACCCCCCCCAGCATCTAAGAACTGCCTCCTCGCCCCCCACCCGCCCCCCATTCTCTCTTTCCACAGGAACCACTACCCCGCCTTCTAACACCAAGAATTCCATTGGCCTCTCTTAGAACCTGACATGAAAAGAATCACACAGTTTGCCTTATTCGGTGTCAAGTCATCACTCTGGTTTTTGATGTGAGACTCATTCCTGTTGCTTGTAGCACGTTTGCTCATTTTCTATGCTAATTGTGCCCCTTGTAGCACTGTGCCACAATTTAGTTATGGATTAATTTCTACAGTGGAGGAATATTTAGCTTATGTCCTAGTTTGGCTATTATGAATAATGGTGTGAAAATTCCTATACTCCAACCATTTAGGGGCTGACCGGCTTGGCTCAGCGGTTGAGCATCGACCTAGGAACCAGGAGGTCACAGTTCAATTCCAGGTCAGGGCACATGACCGGGTTTCAGGCTGGATTCCCAGTGGGGGCGTGCAGGGGGCAGCCAATCAATGATTCTCTCCCATCATTTATGTTTCTATCTATCTCTCCCTCTCCCTTCCTCTCTGAATTCAATAAAAATATATTTTAAAAATATCTTTTATTAAAACAACTGGGGGGGGCGGGATGCACATCACTGTTTGGTCCATTCATGGCCGAGAATGTCTTTCCTAACAGCGTGTGTGCGTGTGCAGAGGCTGACATTGTGTCAGTTCATACTCTCATCACATGCCAGTTGACTCCTGTCGTCCTCACCCCTAAAACAATCATTTAAACATTTTTATCACTTGAATTTGCATTTCCCTGGTGACTGTGTGAAGAAATCTTTCACATACTTGCCAGCTATTTGGAAATTCTTTCTTGTGTAGTGGCCTGTTTAAGGTTGTTTTCCTTTTTATTAAATTCAACTTCTCTTTGCTTCCTACTTCTTTATTTTCTCTGGAGACTTCTTTGACCCATGGGTTATGTAGAAGTATGTTGTTTGATTTCTGGAAATTTAGGATGTCTAGTTTGGTAACCGGACAACCGAGCGGTCCAGGCTGCCTGTCACTACTTGAGCCACTTAAGCAGAGAGAGGGTGGAATCATATGAACATTTATTCCAATCCTGCCGGCAGCAGGTCATCCACAAACATCTGCTCGCCCCCCACCATCAGCCAGCTGCTTATGTTGGGTAGAGGACAAAGATCATGTGGGGAAGTGGGAATTACAGGTATGGGGAAGTGGGCAAGGTATGATGGTTACAGGTTACAAGTCATGTGGGCTGGGGGGGACGCGTGTCACAGAGGGTGGGTGCCTCTGGGCACCCTGGGACCAGATTACAGGCCATAGGGGCTGGCAGTTGTAAAGAGCAGGTGCCTCCAGACAAGATAGTTTCAGCCACAAGGTTGTAAATCTTTCCATGATGACAGGCAGTTCTCAGAAGGAGAATGGACTGCATTCTGATGTGAGCTCCCCTGTCCCAGGGCGCACAGCTCCCAGCCAGGTTCGATGTGCTTTCTCTAATCAGAACAGAGCCATCGTGGTTGACAGAGCATGATTAATGTCTATTTATATAAAAGGCTAATATGTTAAGTGTCAGCCTGGGTAATGAGGTCACGTAGCAACGCCCGGCTTCCTCTCCCTGGTGACTAGCCTTCTTGGAGTTTCTTCAGCCCAGGATCACGACTTGCTTTATAGCCAGGTGGAAACATTTCACACTGTAACCAAATGTTTGTGGAGTATTTTCCCGTGCCTCATCTCATTTGGTCCTCACAGAAGTCCTGGAGTAGGTAGATAGGAGACTCGGTGGAATCCTATTTTCTTTTCATTAGCCGGAAAACAGAGATTTAGAAAGCTTAGAAACTTGACCTGACTGAAAAGAAGTAAGAAATGGTGGACCTTGAAAATGACTTCAGGTTTTCTCACTGTGCAGAATATAGTCAAACACGGCTGCAGTTAAATATTTTACCCTTTGTTCTCCCTGCGTGATCTACAATAATAATCTGCTTCGTGTTGATATTTACTGCTGTGTTGCTGACAATTACCTGAAAGAGAAGTTGGGGGGCTTCACTGGGCTGGAAAAAGTTTAGCTACATCAGAAAGCAGGTTTAATTAAGCAAGTTTATTCTATATCTATAAAAGGCTAAGTTGACGCGCGCATGTGCGATACATATAAAGCTCTCGCTGGCGCCAATCACACGTGTGTGTTTCCATCTGTCATTGTCGATCATGAATTTGGTTGACACTTCTATTATAGAGAAAGGGCAAATAGCAATATTAAAATATTTCTTCTAATTAATTTCCTTTCAATGTGCACAAATTCGTGCACCGGGCCACTAATTTCTTAAAATTGTAGCTGGTCTCCAATATTCTATTTTTGTCCTAATAGTTCTAGAGGTAATGGAAGGGCCCTTGGAGCTTTGGCTCGAGGAAGCTAATGGTAACTGCCTGGGGGGACAAGTGGAGGGGAGGGGAAGGCATGGGCCTGCTCCCAGGAGGAAGAGCGCACTAGGTCCTGTCCCAAGGGTTTAAGGGCGGAGGTGTTAGGGGAGGCTCCAGGGGAAGATCCAATACAGTGGTTCTCAACCTTGGCTGCACATTAGCATCACCTGGGAATCTTTTTAAAATCCTGATTTCTGGGCCTCATCCTCCGGAAATTCTGTTTCTTGGTAGCGAGGCTGGGGGAGGGGAGGAGAGGGGGAAGGTATGAACTTGCTCCCAGGAGGAAGAGCTGCACTGAGCCTTTAAACCTGTCCTAGGGTTTAAGGGCAGAGGTGTTAGGGGAGGCCCCAGGGGAAGATCCAATAGAACATTCAGCACTTCCAGGTGTGTCCTCTCAGGGTTGTGGTCTTCATTGATTGGCTGGCATCAGGGTGGGGGGTCATTATCCAACGCAGCTGGTCCTGAGGGCAGCTGGGCTGGTTTTGTTGTTTTTCTGGGCCTGGAGCTAAAACAGAACTGAGGCCTAGATGTTATCTCCAGGGGGTCAAACCACAAGATCATCCATATGCTAGGGGAGGAAAGCTCACCCTGGGGTGAGGTACCCCCTATAATTGTCATTGCTAAGCAGTGGCAGGGGGAGGGTTTCCCACCCTGGTGACCTTTTGTACCTGGCCCACAGTCATTGTTTTGCTCATGTCTGTCTAACTGCCTGCTGCACTTTCATCTAAAAGCTGTATCTTTTGACTTCTCATCTCTACAGCTACACTGCCTCTGTGCATGAGACAGCAGTCCAGGTTACTTGTTTTCCATAGGGTATATATATATATTTGTATAAATAGTTGAGCTGGCACCTTCGTTGAAAAAACAAGACCATCTTGACTGCATTGTATGCTCTTTCCTCAGATATTAGTTGAGCGTAACGGCTTGGGTAGATTTCTAGGTTCTCTATTCTGTTCCATTGATCTACATGCCTGTTCTTGTGCCAGTACCAGGCTGTTTTCATTACGATGGCTTTGTAGTATAATTTGATATTCAGTATTATGATCCCTCCTACTTCTTCTTCTTTCTCAAGATTGCTGAGGCTATTCAGGGTCCTTTTTGGTTCCATATACATTTTTGGAGTGTTTGTTCTAGATCTGTGAAATATGTTGTTGGTATTTCAATGGGGATTGCATTGAATCTACAGATTGCTTTGGGTAGTATGGACATTTTGATTATGTTAATTCTTCCAGTCCATAAACACGGCATATCCTTTCATTTGTTTGTATCTTCCTCTATTTTTTCCCCAGTGTCTTGTAGTTTTCCTAATACAGGTCTTTTACCTCCTCGGTTAAGTTTATTCCAAGGTATCGTTTTGTGCTTGTTTTTGTGATGGTAGACAGGACGGTGTTTTAGTTTCTCTTTCTGAGAATTCATTATTGGTGTATACAAGTGCTGTCCCAGGCCCTCATTGGTTGCTCCCAAATACATGTTCCTTTAAAACATTCGGAGACGAAATTAAGTCACTCTGTACTTTTTCTAAATACTATTTTTAGACTTTTGTTGAAAGGCTTGTACAGGTGGTATGTTCATCACCACCCTTTATTGATTTCCCAGAAGCTGAGGGACCGATTTGGTCTGCTACCCTGGACGGCCTGAAACGGTGTCGGCTGCTATAAATGCAGCAGAAACTGATGTCAGGCCCGCCGCGTTGAGGAGGAGAATGTACTTTGGCTCTCGCACAAAGCACATCGCGGAGGCAGCCAGGTTCTCCCTCGCTGCCAAGCGGATTCTCTCTGAGGTAATGACTCAGCTCAGGCAGCTGGAGGGAGAGCCGCAGTGCCGCTGGGCACAGCAGTGTGTTGCCATTGTCTAGCTCTCGCACAAAGCACATCGCGGAGGCAGCCAGGTTCTCCCTCGCTGCCAAGCGGATTCTCTCTGAGGTAATGACTCAGCTCAGGCAGCTGGAGGGACGCTGGGCACAGCAGTGTGTTGCCATTGTCTCGCTAACTAGATAGGAAACCTGTGAGCATTTATTCCAGGTTTGCTGTTATGTGCTCACTTTCTTTGTAGCTTTAACCATAAAACTTGTTCTACTATATGATTCTTAGAGATCAAATAAACTGCCAATTCCAGCCAGTTTAATTCCCCCCCCCCAGTAACAATAACCACCATGGGAATTTAGTTATTGATGCCTCCACTAATCTAATGTCACCAATCAAATCTAAACATTTACATCACAAAAGCCAGGGTTATATTGAGTGGACATGTATTAATAGTCTACACAATGTACATTATAGCAGAAAGGAATTGAATACAAAATTTTCCTTGATTTTTGGTGGTTTTCAAATTCTATGGTACAGATTACAGAAAACAAAACAAAAGCAAACAAAAACGTGGAAAACAGATTTTAAGTATTTTCAATAAAATGGTGAAATTGAATAAGCCTTTACGTTTTTATATTGGGCTGAAGACTTAAACCATGAAGCGGGCCTCAATCTGTCCAAAATGACAGCTCAGTAGTTATAATGACTGGGCAGGCTTCGTTACAGTGGCACTGACGGACAGGCCAACCTGGCAGAACCTGTGGGGTTCATTTCTCAGCGCAAACATTGTCAGACAGCGGTCAGATGACCTTGGCAACACACTTGAAGTTAAGACAGGGATGAAGAATAACACACAAGTCCGTCTCATTTCTGACCTGTCACCATAACGCCTGCTGGGCCCAAATGCCGCCCAACCCTGTTCCTCCACATAGAGCTGAATGGAGGAGAGTAGAGTGAGTGGACCCTCGAGGCTGGCCTTCTCCTGCAGATTGATCTCTCACTGTGTGCCAAGGCGAGGCTCAAGCTCTGTTAACGTGCTTCTCTGGAGTGTAAGTAGCAGAGCACCAAATTTATAAACTGATTAGGGCACACCTTTCAAACAAAAGCAGACATTCCCCTCATCGTTAGTTCCATGTGCCATGTTATTCTTAACCCACATAGCTGCCAACATGAAAAGAATTGGGGAGCTTGTGACCATATCTTGTACTTTTCACCACGGCTAAAGTGCAAACTATCTCCACATCGCTGCTCTTGGATAGGAAGACACTTGGAACACACATCAAGGAAGGAAGTAGCAGAGCTAATCCCACAAAAGGCGTCCTTAACCAGGCACGTGAGACGACCTACGACCAAACGATTCTTCTTTCTTCAGCATCATCACTAAGTGAACCGAGTTCTCACAGAACTTGAGATTTTGTTTGATTCTCTCCCAGGATCCTCTCTGAAATCAATAAAAATATATATATTTTAAAAAATGAATAAGTTTATCTGACTTCTGTGGTTTTCAAATTATTTTGGCAGCAGAACCCTGTTTGTTGTAAGAAAGCTTTTTGGAACTCTAATGTGTGAAATGGGTTGTATTTTATTGGTCTAAATTTATTTTAAGGTTAAACTTATAGCATTTCCTTAATAATATATAGGGGCCATGCAGGAGGCAGCCGATCAATGATTCTCAATCATCATTGATGTTTCTATCTCTCTCCCTATCCTTTCCTCTCTGAAATCAATAAATATATGTTAAAAAAAGAATAAGTATTACTTAAAGTTAAAGCAATTACATTTCTCTAAACAATATTTATTCCTATTTTCTTCAAATATATGTACTAAACACTAAATTATAATAAAGTATCATAATAAGGCAATTACATGTTGTTTATGTACATAACATCATATATACGTATACATTACATGGGTGTACCTATTTTTCATGTATATAATACATATGTATATAAGTGAATTTAAAAATAGCTGTTTAAATATTTTCAAATCTTCAAGTATACTAGTTAGGACCTTTCTTGCAGTGTTTCCCCCATCATTTCAGTTTTAGTGTGGTTTTTATTACAGGAAAAAACCTCTATCCCGATATTCCTCACCTCCCTGTGATGAATGGTGCTCCCTTAGTTATGATGTCACCCTGGTCTCAAGTTCACAGGCATGGCCATGGCGTGTGCTTCTGCTTTTGCAATTACCTACACCGGGTAGTATTGAAACACGACGAAGGGGAGAATTCCTGTTGGGTCAGAAAACGGGAAATGGAGGCTTCATGCTGCGTTTACAGTGGAGCTATAAAGCCCAAGTCCGGTTTACGATCCCTGCACGTCTAGGCCCAGCGAGGTCTGACCGCGCCGTCGAGGCACATTTCCTGCCTTAAGTCAACACAGGCCCAGCCCCAGAGGCTCCCAGCGTCCTGACTGCAGACTGTAGTCACCACCAAGCCCGTCTCAGCGACGCATCCCAGCCCAGGCCCCTGGCTGAGGGGAACTGGGGCGTCTGGCCTGTTCCGCCATCTGGGTTTACTGCTGAGAGTGAGAAGTTGTCTGTCCCCTCGCCCTGGGTGCCAGGCCGCCTCTGTGCTCCCTCGCTCTGCAGAACACCAGTCAAGTAGACAGTGTTTCTCTGGGAAAACAATGGTTTCGAAAGCCTCGTTATAAGAATTCGAGCCAAGTTGGAACTTAGTCATTGGGAACCAGGGAGGGCATTTCAACATTTAGGAAAATCCTCCACATAAACTTGTAGCTCCCCGCAGAGCTCTGGAAAACATGCTGGCCACTTACTTGCCGTGGCGAGAGGACCTGGAAAGTTAATTCAGTCTCTTTAAAGAGACCGGCGAGAAAGCGAATAAATAAGGAGATGCTTAGTCAAGAGAACCACAGTTAGTCATCAGAATACTTTCCTGCCTGTGACAGACCCATGCGGTTTAAAATGGTCTTCTTCTTTATACATGTGGTTTTCTGGGCTGTGTGTGTGTGTGTGTGTGTGTGGCCCCGGATGAGAAGATTTTTGTAGATGACTACATTCATAGAGATATTATGGAGCATTAGGGAAAGCCGGCTAGGAACAATGCCTCCGACAGAAAAATCCACGCCCCTCCCCTTCATTAAACAGCAGCTCACAGACTTACCAATAGAACGTCCTCTTACAGAGCAAAGGGTCTGATTAGGGTCCACTCAGAACCCCGTGCTCCCTGCTCTCTCCTCTGCGCTCAGCGAAGAGGACACACTGGGACGACGGCAGCACGTTTGACTTGTACTGAAGGGGACAGAGGCCCGTTTCCACAGTCAGAGACCTTCGAGAGTCTAGCTAGCGTCTGGGCACTAGGTACCTCCTGTCGGCAGGTCTCCCCGCAGCTTTGGGTGGGTGCCCCTTTGCTGTGGCTGCGCACGGCTCTTCCCTGTGGGAGTTCTCCGCAGCCTGGCTGTGAGGCTGCCCAGGGACTCCTCACGAGTCTGCGGGGAAGCCATGCCCATGACAGAGGACTCCATTACTGTCCCTGTCAACAGCTGATGACTTCAGTCATTTGGAAAGCAAGGAATAAAAGCATAATATGCTAATTAGACCAGACATCCTTCTGGATATCCTTCCGGATGACCTTCCAAACAAAGCCAGGGCTGCAGGGGAAGCCCAGGTCCCGGGTGCCTGAGGGAAGTCAGGGCTGGCAGCCAGCAGAAGGAAGGCCTACTCTTGCACGAATTGCATGCATCGGGTCTCTAGTATTTTAATAAATTGGCCCAATTTCATCTATTAGACTTCTACTAATATGCATACTAGACTTAAGGGGTAGATGTATCAGATATCCCGTACTCCATGAGCCCCGGGGCTGAGCACCTAATAGTCCCGTGGTAAGGCATTCAGTCCTTTGTTTTTAATGCTTAATTATAGAAATTTTCAGTTATGCACAAAAATAAGAGAATAGTATAAGAAATCCCCACATAACTTTCATACCAAGCTATTCAATAGTTATCAACATATACTAGGCATTCTTGTTGGTCTATGCCTACCACTTTCACCATGATTAGATTTTAAAAATAAATACCAGACATGTTTTCATATTAACCATAAATGATTCAACATATATCGCTAAGGTATAAGAACCATTTAAAAATAATTATACCATTATCACATCTAAAAATAAACACTAATTCCTTCTTTTCCTTCAAATTTATTTTGGTTATTCAGGGTCTCTTGGAGTTCCATATAAATCTTAGGATGAGTTTTTCTATTTCTGAAAAATCATTTTTTTTTTGCATTTTGATAGGGATTGCACTGAATCTTTACATTGCTTTGAGGAGTATTGTTATCTTGACAATATTAATTCTTCAAATCCATTAACATGGGATGTCTTTCCATTTATTTGTCTTTAATTTCTTTCAGCAATGTTTTTTGTAGTTTTCAGTGTACAAACCTTTTACTTCCTTGGCTAAGTTTACTTATAAGTCTTTCACTCTTTTTGATACTAATGTAAATAGAATTATTTTCTTTGTTTTAATTTCATTTCCCTATGGTAACCATCAACTTATTCTCTATGTCTATGTATTTGTTTCTATTTTGTTTTGTTTATTCATTTGTTTTGTTTTTATTAGATTCTACATAAAAGTAAAATCAACACGAATTCATTATTCATCTAATATCCAGTTTCAAGTTTCACCTACTGCTACACATCTGTATTTTTAAAAAAATATATTTTATTAATTTTTTTACAGAGAGGAAGGGAGAGGGAGTGAGAGAAACATCGATCAGCTGCCTCCTGCACATCTACTGGGGATGTGCCCTCAACCAAGGTACATGCCCCTGACTGGAATCGAACCTGGGACCCTTCAGTCCGCAGGCCGACGCTCTATCCACTGAGCCAAACTGGTTACGGCCACATCTGTATTTTTAAGTTGATTTATTTATTGAAGAAACCAGGTCTTGTGTCTTGCAGAATTACTCAATTAGTCTCTCTCAAATTGGTGTTTCTCTCTCTGTGTGTCTCCTCCTCTCTTCCACTATCTCTAAAAAATCAATGGAAAAATATCCTCAGGCGAGGATTAACAACAAAAACAGCTTTCCCCCATAACTATTTGGTTAGCCTAAACCCGTGGTCGGCAAACTGCAGCTCATGAGCCACATGCGGCTCTTTGGCCCCTTGAGTGTGGCTCTTCCACAAAATGCCACATGCAGGCATGCGTACAGTGCGATTGAAACTTTGTGGCCCATGAGCAGAAGTCGGTTTCCGGCCTGGGCAAGTCTATTTTGAAGAAGTACTGTTGATATTTGGCTCTGTTGACTAATGAGTTTGCTGACCACTGGCCTAAACTATAGTCCACAAAATAAAGAATGGAGCCCTAACCGGTTTGGCTCAGTGGATAGAGC